>NW_027069610.1:251681-288959 GCF_002906115.3 Quercus suber
GCAATGTTCTTGCTACCTTACTTACTCCATTCTTGTTTCACTGTGTCCGAACACCCCTTCTTAACCAACCACATCTCTTCAAAATGAAAAGGCTTTTCGGGATTGGTTGATTCCACCATTTCGGGTACAATAAGTAAAGGGCAATGATCAGATGTACTACAAGTTAAATGATGCACTGTTGTTATGCCAAACCTCAATAGCTACTCATTATTCGCTAAACCTCTATCAAGCCTTTCCCACAATGTTTGCCCATCTCTGAAATATTTTTTCCATGTAAATGGATTGCCTTTGAACCCCATATCTATGAATTCACACACATCCATGGTATTCCTAAACAATTGCATTTGAGCATAACTTCGATTTGAACCTCCTTGCTTCTCTACCCCCTTCACAATTTCATTGAAGTCCCTAGCACATAGCCAAGGAAGGTTGAACTATGAATGTAATTGCTGAAGTAGTTCCCACAATTCATAGCATTTGTGTGTCATAGGCTCGCCATAAAAACCTATTGTGAGCAACTGCAACCTCGGCCCGCCAATTTTTTCTCAGCCTGGGCCTAACCCGCGTGAATGGATGGGATCGTGATGCTCAAAATGTTGAATTCACTGTAAAATGTACTCCCCCCCTAGATTGAGGATTTTACTTGGAGTCACCACTTATTTAATTTAAATGGAAAAGTAAGAAAAATTTCAATATAAAAAATGTTTATGTTATATTAATGTATATGACAATTTACATCAATTTTGTAACAAAAATTTACAATGCTTTTTTGTCCTAGATACAATCTAAGAAAAGTAAATTACATTGCTTTATTTCCTAGTTACGTTCTAAAAAATGTAAAATTGCATATATAAGAGAATAGTCTAGAACCCTTGATCTTGATTCGGAGGCTAATTTACAAGATGTGAAGGGATTAAGCACCCATCTCGCCCGGTAAAACCGGTCTCCTAGGTTAAGGGGAATTTGCAAGAATTGTAAACAAATATATGTTAGGGGAATTTGACATAAAGAGAAACAAAAAGTGAAATTTGTTAGATAACAATTTTAATGTAAAGAAAGCATGAAGGTGATGGCATGTTCATCCAAGAAATCAATGTAAACAAAGAATTCCTAGCCTAGACATGTTCATCTAAGCACGTGAAGAAAAAACAAAGTTATCATGTTATTTGTCATCAACATAATTGCAAAGAGAAAAAAAAAAAAAAAAAAAAAAAACATTTAAGCATATTTGATCATTGTATTTTGGCTCTAAGTTTCTACTAAAAATTCTAAAATTCAATTCTCTACAACTTTTCTAGAAATAGAGAAAACCAAATTTCAACGTTTTCCAGGCCAAAAATGCGATTTAAATTGCTGCTAAAAATAGTAACATTTTTGAGCATTTCTATTTTTTTTTTGAAATTTTCACAGGATGTATCTGTTTCTCTATCCAATATTTATTNTGAAAGGAAGTTGAAGATGATGTTGCACCTGTTTTGTATTTTGGCTCTAAGTTTCTACTAAAAATTCTAAAATTCAATTCTCTACAACTTTTCTAGAAATAGAGAAAACCAAATTTCAACGTTTTCCAGGCCAAAAATGCGATTTAAATTGCTGCTAAAAATAGTAACATTTTTTGAGCATTTTTCTATTTTTTTTGAAATTTTTCACAGGATGTATCTGTTTCTCTATCCAATTTATTTATTAAAAAAAAAAAAAAAAAAAAAATCTTCTAAAGCTAAGGGAAGGAATAAGCCTATTAGATAAGTTTGAACAGATTTGATGTTGATCCCCATTTGAAATTTTGAAAGAAAATTGAAGATGATGCTGAATTTGTGTTATCTTCTACACCTATTTTTATTTTAGCCATAACTTTCTACTGAAAATTCCAATTGATTCGGGATTGGTGTTTTTTTAAAAGAAATTAAATTCTCTACAACTTTTCTAGAAATAGAGAAAACCAAATATGGGGATAAAAGCCCAAATTTATGTATTGGGCCCCAGGGCCCTATTTGAAGACTAAAAGTTTATCCAAAGAGAAATAGACAATTGAGAAAGGCCCCAGGTGAGGGAGATATGCCTGGAAATGATTGAAGAACATAGTTCGAAGAGAGCATCAGTAGTCTGAAGAGTGTGTTGTCCGAAGAGTGTGTTATTCTCAGATATAAAGAATCTTAGTTAAGTCAGTACCTGAGAGGTTCGAATAACCTTCCTAGCGATTCCAATGATAAGGATAAACTTCAGGCATGCATGGAGATGATAAAAACAGAGAAATATCTAAAGGAAAAACTACTACCACTGCATTAAATGCACTGCAGCAACTTTTCTTACCGCATTAATGTGGAGAAGACCTCTAAACAGTATAATCTCAACTACCGCCACTCATGGAGAACCGACAAAATTGCATGATGGGACGGGTACTCAAGTGAACATTTAGATGAAGACAAGTGGATGATTAAGATAGTCTAAAAGAACACTATATAAATGTAAGGGACCTCTTACAGATGGGGGGAGAAAAAAGTCGAGGATAACTCTAAGAGTGATATGTACAAAAGTTTGTCTCTTCGGACTTAAATTCATTTAAGTTTCAAGTCTGTTCTTACACTGATTGATCAATAAAATCCCTGTTGAACGTTGTTTCATTCACAACCAGCTCAACTCTTTTACCCACTCTCTACAAATTCATTGTATTGGGCTTATTGGACTCCTACTCCAAATCTTTTGGACTTGGGCTACAAATCTGGACCCTACACCAAATTTCAACGTTTTTCAGGCCAAAAATGATATTCAAGTTGCTGATGAAGATAAAGACGTTTTTTGGAGCATTTTTCTTTTTTTCTTTTTTCTTTTTTTCATGGATCGTATCTTTTTCTATCTCCAATTTTTTTTTTTTTTTTCAAAAGAGCAAATAAGATGCCATAAAGGAAAACATTTTTTTATTATTTCTTAAAAAATAATGAAATAAAATGAAATCCAATAAAAAATCACACTTAATTAATTTTAAATTAATTCTTATGAGAACCAATCAAAATTAAGTGTTTAAAATAGGACGTAATTGAGCCCATTGTGTAGGTGAGTCATGATCATTGAAAATTGTTTATATGA
The DNA here is from genome assembly GCF_002906115.3 of Quercus suber. Taxonomy (NCBI): domain Eukaryota; kingdom Viridiplantae; phylum Streptophyta; class Magnoliopsida; order Fagales; family Fagaceae; genus Quercus; species Quercus suber. The sequence goes on from NW_027069610.1 coordinate 254,766, forward strand.
TAACTTTTGATCAAGTGGTCCGATCAAAACCCATGACATACCATTATGATTGTTAGAGCATCAAGATTTGTTTTGTATCACAAATCTGAAAATCTACTAGTTGGTTAAATGCAAGTTGTAAAATGGGGTGTCTACACTTGTGAATCTTCAATCTCCCTCAGTACCTCCTCCTACAATACAATCAATATGATTTTTTGAGGATGGTTCCACCCGCAAATTCATTGAATCCTTCCAAAACAATACAAGCCCCCCACCTATGTTGATCCGTGGGACATTGGACATGTGGTCAAATTTCAACCATTCGCATCCTACTATGAATAATGAATAATATGCCAATATGCTTTTTAATTCCAATCAATGAAAGTTAATCAACCTTTTTTTTTTAAGTATCTTTAATATTTGATAATTTGTGTTTTATGACATATAATATAGTTATAATTTTTATGAGCCATTTATTAGAACATTAATAAAGGGCTCATAAAAAACCCGATTTAAAATATTATTATTATTATTTTTGTGTATATTCTAATAAATATTATTGTTTACTAAAAAAAATTATAAGCCCATTTAAGGCTCATAAAAGCCGAACAAAGGTTTATAATTTTTTTTGGGGGGTTAAAGTTCTATTAAAAGTCCATGATAGCCCATTTAAACGCCTATTTACCATTTTTTTTTAAAAGCCTATTAAAATAGCCATTAAAGGCCCAATGGGCATTGCCCATGGCCCAATGGTTGTATGTTAGACCATAACATCGTTCTAGTTCATAGATCATAGATGTGTGAGCTCCGATAACTGTAATTCCTTAACAGCTGAGCTCAATCTTCATGGTTTAAACGAATGAGTCACTCGTCGTAAGTAAAATCCTAGGTTTCGACCTCCACCATGTGTGACTGTCTTCTTCCCTCAGTCCCTCTATCCATCTCTCTCACCAAACATCGCTGCAGTTTCATTCTAACCAAACCCAAACCCACTTGGACACCACAAAACAGACCAGTTCCATTCATTCACACCCGAAACTCCACTCGTGTTCGGAATTCCAGAGTTCCTCTCAACCCAAGTGGAGCTCAAGGCGAATTAGCGTTTAAGGAAGAGAACGAGTTCGAGTTTTTTTTTTTTTTTTTTGGGTTAAAGTTCTATTAAAAGTCCATGATAGCCCATTTAAACGCCCATTTACCATTTTTTTTAAAAGCCTATTAAAATAGCCGCTAAAGGCCCAATGGGCATTGTCCATGGCCCAATGGTTGGATGTTAGACCATAACATCGTTCTAGTTCATAGATCATAGACGTGTGAGCTCCGATAACTGTAATTCCTTAACAGCTGAGCTCAATCTTCATGGTTTAAACGAATGAGTCACTCGTCGTAAGTAAAATCCTAGGTTTCGACCTCCACCATGTGTGACTGTCTTCTTCCCTCAGCCCCTCTATTTGTCTCTCTCACCAAACATCGCTGCAATTTCATTCTAACCAAACCCAAACCCACTTGGACACCACAAAACAGACCAGTTCCATTCATTCACACCCGAAACTCCACTCGTGTTCGGAATTCCAGAGTTCCTCTCAACCCAAGTGGAGCTCAAGGCGAATTAGCGTTTAAGGAAGAGAACGAGTTCGAGCTCAAAGAGAAAGAGGGAAACGGAATTGGTACAAAGCGCGATGAAACGGCATCGTCTGGTTTGGATTTTGGTGAATCGAAGAGAGATAAGAGGAGCGAAGAAATGTTGGAAGAGAGGGATTTGGTTGAAGTTGGAGAGACTGAAGAAAGAGTGGGATTGAGGAAAAGGAAACAAGTGGTGCGGAGGTCGAGTTTTCTGGCGAAGCAAGTGATCAGCATTCGAAGTGCTCTTTGCTTGGGCTTTGTCTCTCAGCTTTGGGTGGACACCACATATGTAAGCTCTTATACTGTTCAACTTCAACTTCTTCATCATGAGTCATCACCAACTTATATTCATAAATCTATGAACTGCTAGAAATTTTGTGAGTGGTCAACAACCTTATAGCTTAATGCCATTGCCAGCTTTTCATTTAGTTGCTATGAATTGCTAGAAACTTTTCATTGTTCAAGTTTTGTGAGTGCATGTTACGGTGAATTTAATCATTTAACCATAATTTTTATACTTCCCTCCTGTGGGCCTAAACTCCTTATTAATAAATAGGACCGCAACAAGTGGAATTTTTAACATTTAAAATTAGAGGTAGAGTGGAGATAACAGTCAAACTTAGGTTCTCCTACTCTGATACTACGCTAAAATTAATTCTAACACATGTTTGCATTCTAGTGTGTTATTAATTGCAAAATAAAACCTCTAATATTTCCAACAGAGTCGTCATGGTTCAAATACCCCTCCCCATTGTAACTATCGAATTATCAAAACAAAAAAGTGAGATAAAACCAAAACGTATCCAACAACAAAATTGAAAGAACATAAAATAAAAGAGAACTTCAGTGTTGGCACCTTGACTTGCTTGGAGTGAACACCAAGTAAGAGAAGGTAAACCTAGGAGACCGCTACAAGGGTTTGCTGGAGTTATTACTTGGCCATTGCAAAAATCCCAAGAGAACTTTTACTAATCAATCAAACTGTTTAACTGTCTCTATAGGATACAATACTGTGCTTGTATACTCAATGGCTTAACCCTGATTTTAGTTGACTTGTGAAATCCTAATTTTAATTCTAATTGACTTGGGAAATCTCAATTATTGAATTACAAAAATAATTTGACTCTAGAAAATTTATAAAATAACCTAATTAATTAATAAGACCTAAGGTAAATATCTAACTGACCAATAAAAATATAATTGACTTTCAACAATAAAATAAAATTTCTTTGTGCTTCACATGTTAGTTATGTTTATGTAAGTTCTCTGCTAATTGTTACTGGAACTATTATTTATTTATTTTTATATTGAATATTTTGTTTTTCCAGTGGGTGGTTTTGTTTGTAGAAGTGAGGCCAAACTTGCTTTCAGGGGAATCAGAAAGGTTTCTTCTTGAGGATGTCAGCCAGGTAGTTTTTAAAATAAATAAATTGTTAATATATTTATTGGGATTGTTTTGTGCACTCTATCTCTCTCTTCATAGCTATACACATATGAGGGTTACATCACAAGTAGAAGTGTAGTTCACAAACCTTTAGAAAGATACAGTGTAATTTGGAAATGTTCCAACTATTCTAGGAGGTTAGGATCAAAGGTTGGGATTTATCATTTTGGGTATCTTCTAGGTGTTAGACTAATATGCATGCAAGTTGTGTCTGTTTGTTACAGATATTCTTCATTTTGATGGCATAGGTGCCATTTTCTTGTTATATGGAAGAACATGCTGATTTGGAGGGGATGATGATGAACATATGTGGGTTGCTATTGGACCTTCATTTTGTTAAAAATCTTGTCCTGTCCTTGGTCATTTTATGTAACCCATTTCACATTCAGTTTCTGCATATCACCCTTGGCATATGTTTGCCATCCTGTTAGTTCTTATGCCAGCATTCTAATGTGAACATGTGAAGCATTTTTTTTACCACACTTAAGTTATGTAGTTTCCAGGAAATTGATGGATCTATTTGACTTTAATTTGAAGGAACTTAATGCCTTTTAGATCTGCAAACCATCATTTCATGTATCTGTCTTGATTGTTATTATAGACATTTTTGGTCACTCTGTAGGTTATTCAATCTGTTATTCTTTGCAGGTTGGTGATGTTGTTCTCATCCAGGATGAGAGTGTTATGGAGAATGAGTTTAAAATGGTTGGACTGGAAACCTTGGTATGTTCCATTGTTTCTGCTCTTACTTATAACACTTATTAAAGTGAACCTATAATTATTTATGATTGTACACTCTTTGTTTTTCCTTTTCTTTGGTGGCTGGGTGGACGGGGGATTCATCATCTGGTAGGCTGTGCATAAGAAATAATCAGGGCATTAATCATTATGGCTAAGCAGTAGAGGACTTTGTCCAACAAACACATGGTCAATTGTAATCATAGCCAAAATAAATAAGTAGATAAATAAAATTAAAGAAGTAAAGAATGCCATCATCCTTAGATTGCAAGCAATATTTGTATTAGTACAAGGAAATTTATGAGCTGCACCCAGATGGCTTGGAAAAACTCAATACTGGCTAGTGCCTAAGTCAAATCAGAAGTTATAATAGCAGGTGGAGCCTCTACAGGAATTTCATAATTTAAGGTATCAGACATGGCTTAAACATGGAGCTCTCCTTTTAGATATTGTGGTGCAATAGATTCATTCTGTTTGTCTTATGGTAATTAGTTCATCAACTAATTTAGTTTTCCATCCTTGTGGAAATGAGTCTATTTAATTTAGGGTAAAATATCATTTTCGTCCCTAAACTATGACAAAAGTTCGTTTTTCATCCCTAAACTTTCAAAAGTTCTATTTTCGTCCCTAAACTATCACAAAAGTTCGTTTTTCGTCCCTAAACTTTTCCAAACGTATTGATTTTCATCACTCCCACATCAGCACTCTGTCAAACCACGTCAGCACTCCGTCAGAACTTTTGAAAATTTAGAGACGAAAATAGAACTTTTGAAAGTTTAAAGACGAAAAACGAACTTTTGTGATAGTTTAGGGACGAAAATAGAACTTTTGAAAGTTTAGGGACGAAAAACGAACTTTTGTGATAGTTTAGGGACGAAAATGATATTTTACCCTTTAATTTATGCTTAATTTTATCTGAAGAATGAATTCGGGCAATCAAGTGTCATGGGAAGTTGATTGGAAGAAAGACATGCTCTTGGATCCTCCCCTCACTTTTGTACTTTTATTATGTTCATTGGATTTGGATCTCGAGTTGTTTTCATAATGCTGAAGGTTAGGACCATACACCCATATGGCCTCTTGTAAAGCCCCAATTTGTGGGATTAGCAGTAGGTAGTGGATTGGTGTTACCTTCTTCAGAATATTTTATAGAAACATATCATTTTTTTAGATTTTAACTTGTGATGTTTGTTAGGTAGGATACAAAGTCGTAACACCAGCTCGTCGGAATATCGGGAAGGTGAGTCAATTTTGTTTGCACCTACCTTTGTATTATTATTAGCTATTCTACAATCACCTAATATTTTACATGCTACATTTCTAGGTGCGGGGGTATAGTTTTAACATTAATTCAGGGGCCATTGAATCACTGGAGCTTGACTCTTTCGGAATCTCCATTATTCCATCAAGTTTGGTAGGTGCACTAAAAAGGCAAATGTCAAAGATTTGAGTGCAGACTGCATGCAAATTACTTTTCACCTTCTTGAAAGTTTCTGTGATTGCATGTTTTGTAGTCAATTATCTGGTTCTATGTGTGATATATTGACAATATACCTTTTGTTTGAAAAGGTGTTCTTTGTGAAATGTAAATGAAATTTGCTAGTAATTTCAGGTTAGCACCTATGCTCTCTTTGTGGAGGATGTGCTGGAAGTTATACCTGATGCAGTTGTCGTGCATGAAGCTGCAGCCTCACGCATACAGAGACTAACAAAGGTATTTTTCCATGCATAATGAAACCGCCCATCTTGCTTTTGCTCTGTGGTATGCTTTATTTGTAACCAGATATTTGGATGCTGATAAAATTCTTCCTTCTACTAAATTTATGCCATCTTATTGATGTTTGTATATACATGATGCATATATATGCACAGGTAAAGTGGCATGCATAAGGCACACAAATAGACTCCTTGCCTGTGCTTCTATATAAATATGATTATAAGCACTTTTATGGCATGCATATAATAGATGCATGCAGTTGTCTCTTAATTTTTTTTATAAATGTGTTTTGTCTTTTGCCATTTGGTAGTTCAGAGAGAATAATGTCTTGTTTCTGTGAGCTGGTTGGGAGATCCATGAAGTGAACCTTTCCAGCCTCATATTATGACACTAACCTGATCAGACATTGTGAGCTAAATGGGATTTAAGGTCTCCCATGGAGCTCTCCCAAGTGAAAGAAGCTGACTTTGACAAATATTTGATCACTCCTAGTCAATTATCACATTTTCCTTGAAGTTTAAAATCCAAGTACTAAGCCCTCTATTTACTCTTAGCAGGGTTTTTTGGGCACCCAAAATGTGGGGACTTCAGTAGATGAGCTTGGAGAATATCCAGACTTTGAAAGACCTGCTAGGTCTGAATATGGTCAGAGTGTAAGAAGAAGTTACGGTAGCCAGAGATTCCAACCAAAGAATAGGGAAACTGAGGATGATTGGGAGCTTCCGAAGGATTACTTGTGATCTTTAGGGTTTACCCGCTGACTCCCATGTAGATACATATGTACATTCTCATTGCTGTCTTTCCTTAATAGTCATGCCAATCATTTTCATCTTTGTGGTTGGATATCTTAAATTGCTTTCACATTTATAAGATGGAAGCTGTTGGACATATGAGGGTCCTGAGTTAACGATGTTTTGCTGGATTCATTTGGTTTAGTTAGTATAGCATTCACATAGTATAATAGCTATGTAATAAACGAGACCATTGGGTTTTTTGGCTTGTTGTATATGTATTGATACTTTACTCTCTGCATTTTGCTCTATGACAACATTTTCTTCAAAACATAGAAAATAATGAACTGTTTATCTTGGGAAAAATGCACAAAACCCTCTGTGGTTTCCTTGTAAAACTTAGAACCCCCTCAAGGTTTTGAGTACTACACGCCCTTCTATGGTTTGTTTTATGAACGAATCATTAATTTGTTTTAAAGGGAAACCAGAGAAAGTTTTGGTTATTTTTCCATTATGCCCCAAGTGGAAACCTAATTTTGACGTGAACTGTTATTATTCTTGAAAGATAAATGATAATAACATTGATGAGATTAAGAAAACTCTGAGATCGACTAGCAAAAAAAGAAAACTCTGAGATCAAACGAACCGTGGAATACTCGAAGTCCAACAATTCGAACATGGGCCGCAGAGGAAAAAAAAGCCCAATAGAAGGAAAAGAGAGCAAACATAGCACATAGGCCGTAGAGAAAAATTTTCAAAAAAAAAAAAAAAAAAAAAACCCAAAAAAATGGCCGATGCAGGTTTCGAATACATAGGCCGTAGAGAAAAATTTTCAAAAAAAAAAAAAAAAAAAAAACCCAAAAAAATGGCCGATGCAGGTTTCGAACCTGCGACCTTCGCGTTATTAGCACGACGCTCTAACCAGCTGAGCTAATAGGCCAATTGTCGGAGAGGGAATTTCATATTTATAAATTTATTGTTATTTTATTAGACACCACTCAAAATCGGATAGACCAATTGACCAGGCAAATAGAAGTTCCACAACCTCTAGATCTGCGCTATCTGTATTTATGCAAGTAAATGTAAATGTTATCAGAACCGAGCAGCAGTATAATCATACCTGCACGAAATGATTGTCTCGCATTTACTCCTTACTTAGCATGCACGCTGTCACTGTGAGCTAGTAAACGCTCAACACTAAAGAGTAAAAGACGACACCTTTTTACCACTCACTCTTTATTGCCATGTCAAATCATATTCATAGTTTGTGCAGGAAATAAATGAATCGATACTCATATATTTTTCTGAATTCTTTCATAAACACTCATTACAAGCAATACATTCCAATATGAATGTTAAATTTTATCTTAGTGTGATAATAGTAGAACCTTATTTGTTAGATTTAGAATTTTGTTAGGATGCAAAAAGACTATAATAATTATTAACTTCTCAGCCACACGAGGGACACTATAATTATTAATGAAAGCAAAAACAAAAGTTTTACGATAAAAAAGATTGAGATCATTCCTATAAGATTACAAAAAAGGGCTTAATTTGCAATATCATGTACTACAAAACCTTTTTTTTTTCTTAGTGTAATTATCAAGTCATCTTAAAAAGGATTTTAGGATACCAATTGGTTGCTCAATGGTCCAATGTCACGGGGTTGAGGGGTTTTGTAATGTGAGAATCACGTTTGTTTAATGCAATTCCTTCCCACATCAAAATTTTGTATTATCTTTACTGATTTTGACACGGCTACTAGTCTTCAATTCTCAATGGGATGTTGTTCTTTTTTATTAGCTTTGGTTACACAAAAATCATCGCTTTTGTGTAGTTTCTTCCCACAGCTATTATGCATGCTTTCTTCTCTTTTACTGTTTTACACCAACATCAAAGTCAACCTTCAAATAGGGGGGATAGGGGACCTCATTAGCTCTTTCTTGGATTATCTCCATGTGTGAATTCCCTAGAAGATAATGTTTGGTATATGCACTTAAAAACTGAAAATTAATGTTTATGTGTGGGTGAAAAAGTGTATGAAAATACGTATAATGTTATTTAAAAACTGAAAATTGTTGTTTGAAAACATGTACCAAACACCCCACTGCATACATTTTAACATGTGAAATTAAAAGCATAGGATCTTAAAGACAATTCTTTTAGTTGCTATCTCAAAACACTATTCCTTGTCGTCCATATTGTGTCATAGTAGACTACTGTGAATAAGGTGAGAATTTTCACTTATTATCTTTATAGCTTCAGCTTGCCTTCTAATTAAATGGAAATTTTAACCCACTCGAATATAGAATTGATATTCAATTCAAATAACCTAATAAGCCCTAGTGATTGAGCTCGTGTAATTATTGTTATTGGGCGTTCTACAACAATGTTTAATTTTTTTTTTCCATGTAGTTTTTAATTTTTTATTGACAAAAAGAGAACATATGATATGGTCCCTATATAAGTTATGTTGTTGCTTTTAGAAAACAATATTTTTTTTTTTTTTGGGAGTAAAGAAAACAATGGTTAAGTCTTAGAATATATAGAGGAATTCCTCTTAGGCATATTAAACCGATAACTAGTATGAAAACAAATGAAGACATTATAAGTGAGTATTTTATGATTATTATAGCTTTGCATCAATGATTAATTAAAAAAAAATGTTTCATAGAAAAAAATTAAAGAAAAATGTAATAAATTAAATAGAATGAAGATTTTTTATTTTATTTTTTAAATCCCAAGGGCATGGGGCATGCTAAATATTGATTTCATGGTGGACAAATTAACTCCCTAACCACATCTTGTATAGTCAATCTCAACATACATTCAACTACTTTAATGCCCCAATTTGGTTATAAGCTTATGTTATTGAGTTCAGTAGGGAAAAAAAAAATCAAGTAATTTGAGAATATGTTTAAACAATTTTCAATAAAAAAAAAAAAAAAAACCAATAATTTAGTTTGATAATGAACTTGATTTTTTTTTTTTCTTGAAAAAAATGAGTCTTTATTTATTTATTTTTTTTTTTGAGGAACCGGCCTGGAAATCCAGACAACTTGAATCCATTGTGTTGAAAATCTGTTAGTATAAATCTAAAGTGGGATCCACAAGACTTCTCTAAAAGGGTGGCTTCATAGTGTTAATCAACAAACTAATCATCAATTAATCATAGATCCGGAGCGTAGAGAGTAGAGACTGGTAGGTGTTAAGAGAATTATTTATTTATTTAACTCTGGTCACTGTCCATCCAAATCTCAACCTTTTGAAAATGATTAAGTAGCCGTTAGATTAGCGCCTCCTACTTTCAAATTCAAATCTTATCCCCTCTTTTAATAATCTCACGTTCACACTCACATCTCCCAAAGAAACACACAAACCACAAACAAACCTCACACATTCATTCACCGTTCACCAATGCCAACGCCTCGGTTCCCAGTCACCGGAGACCATAAACTCCGGCCAAAGTCCGGCAGAACACCTCTCCAGCCGCTGAACTCTCAGGCGAACCATGTCACCGACTCCTCTTCACACACCAAGCCAGCAAAGCAAACTCAGATCGAGATCTGCATCGCCGACCAGTCAAACAAAGAGAACACCCTCCACCGTCCGACTCAGATCGAATCTCTGGACGCGTCGCTGGCGGAGGAGCTGAGCGCGATCAGGAAGAAGATGGAGAGGCTGAGGTCGGACAGAGAGAGAACGGAGAAGATGCTGAGAGTCACTCAATATTCAAATTTTGATTTCTTTGTTTTTGTTTGTTTGTTTTTTTTTTTTTTTTTTTGAATTCGTTTAATTTTTGAGATATTTTGTTTTCAGAGAGTTTCTACGATTCGATCTCTAAGAGAGAAGGAACAAGTAAAGAAGAGTAGTGAAAGGCAATCACCTCCAAATTCGGTATGTTTTTTTTTTTGGTTTTTCATGCCAAATTCAATTTTAAAATTGACTATTTTTTTTATTTGTTATATTAAAATTTTAACTCAAAACATTAATGAAATGTGTACTTAATGGCCTAAAGCTATAAAATTATAAATTCCTTTAAAATAAATTAATATTGTTACGTATTTTAAAATTTTAATTGTTGAATTTCATGTTTTTTACAGTCTTTAACACATATATTAAATTTTGTATTAATTGAATTTTATTTACTATATAATTTATAAACTTATTTTTTATACATAATTTTAGTTTACAATTTTAATAATTAATTAATGACATAATTATTAATTTTTTTGATTTTTTGACAATTTTACAAGTATAAAGAATATAAAATAAAATATAATTCATCAGTAAATTTGTCAAAATTTAATGTTTAAATGGCTGCATTGACAAGTATTGTTTATTTAATAAACTTTTTTAAAAAAATGTTTAAATGGCTTCATTTGTTAATTGATTTGAACATAATACCACATTTACTCGTTTTGACAAAGTGGGGGATTAAATTGATAATAGTCAAACCTTAAGAACTAATTCGGATTGAATTTTAATCTTGAAGATTTGTTATTGTATAAAGTTTAAACTGATTGATATTTTTTGTAAAATTTAATTAATTGTCCAGGAAATGACTGTGGAGGATAGAGAGGAATCAGAATTTGGCGATGAAAGCATAATACAGAGTCCAGGTTCAGCTTCGTCGGCAATTATAACAGAGAAATGAAAGTTTCTCTGTTTTTTTTTATTATTAATTTTTTTAATGATTTCTTTTACTGTTCACTTTTACTTGGAAAATGATCATTTCCCTCGTTGTAGAATTTGAAGAAACTTTAGAAAGAAAAAAAAAGTAAGAATATAATATTTCATTGTTTATCAGCTTGTATTGTCACTATTTTGTAATAGATTGAGCTCCAATTTTGAGACCATTCGGCGCTCCTCTTGGCTAAATTTCAACCCTGCTTTTCAAAAAGTGGTGCTACAAAGTCGCAAGGACTGTTGCATTGCATACAATGATGATAAGAGTAGGCCATTTGAAATCGAAATGATGAACGCATGGCCAAGAAAGAGTCTTTTGTTTTTGTCTTTTTTGTTTTTTGTTTTTCTGGTTTTTTTGTTTTTGTTTTTGTTTTTGTTTTTGGACGCGTACCATAGAATTGCAGTATACAAAAGTCTACTCGATAACCACGGCTTTTTGTCATCATACATTCATACCAATGGTTCGAAACACTAATTGAATTTTTTTTTTTTTTTAATAATGTAAATAAGGTTCAAAACTTATATATTTTATTTGACAAAAATAAATTTTATTAGTTGAACTAAATAAAATTCACAACTAATAGTCTTAGTTGAGATATACCTTTACTATCTCACATAAGTTTAAGCTTTGCTTCAATCATTCATCTTTCTAATTTTCCTGTGATACATTGTGATAGGCAAGCTATAGCTTATGGTGATACTAGTCCATGAAGCTTAAATCACTACTCTTTGGACCCATTATAGCCATCAGGCTTAAATTAATTCCACACTAGTTTCACGAGGGTTTTGTGTATACGTATGAGATTTCCATAATTAGAATTATAATAATCTGGTTCAAATCAGCCATGATTCGATATACTTTATTTGTTCATCTTTCTATATATATATATATATATGAAATATATGGTGTTGGATTTACCTTGACAATTGACGGGTGGTTCATTGAATTTACAAAAGTCTGTAAATTAAAATTTTAGAATAAGATTTAAAGTACTTGCAACAACAAATTTGTCACTTTTAATTTTTCTGGCGTTGTTATAAGAAGTATAATTTAACTATAAAGTTTTAGTGCCCGTATAAAGTAGAACTTTAGAAGTAAAGCATTAACGGGAAAGTATATCGAATCATGGCTGATTTGAACATGGGCCACCGCCCTTTCACTTACTCAATGCATTATTGTTGCTTTTATATTATATATATATATATATATAGAAATGTTAAGTAATATATAGAAATGTTAAGTAATGTTCTAAGAGTATTTGTTAATTAATTATTTTCAGAAATTTTTGATTGGAAAATAAAAAAGTAATTGACTTTTGCAACAACTTTTATATTTCTCATGGAAATGGTATTAAAATTTTTCTTGGTGAAACGGTCATTTCACAAAAAGTATAAGTACTTGTGAGGTACGAGGGCAAGGGTCAAAGTCCAAGTATTTACGAAAGAGTTTCACATATATANCCCACCACAAAACCCCCCCCCCCCCCCCCCCCCCCCCCAAAAAAAGCTCTAGAATTCAACTTTTATTACCTTAAAGCTCTAAAGGGTCCCCTTAAAGCTCTTATTGAATTTGCCAAATGTTTTACAAATTTTACAAAGATCTCTAAGAATCTTAACACTACCAAACATGTTCTTAGTAGTAGAGCCTTTGCAATATAGAGTTCTATCTAAAGAGCTTTTTGAGTGGTTTGAGTGTTTGGCAAATTGCTTTAAAGTTCTTGATTTAGGAAGTATGAACAATGAATTGTAGTTTTATTTTTCCTAAAAGTTTCAAATTTTTGTTTTATAAACATTAAAAACATGTTTTTTAACAACACTTTTTAAACAACAATTTTCACATCTTTTTAAACAACAATTTTTGAACTCTATAACCAAACGGGCCCAGTGTTAAGAGCATCTCCAACAGCACATGTAAAAACAAAATAATCTCTAAAATAGAGAATGAAACAAAAAAAAAATGTTCTCTGATGATTTCTTTAAATCACAAATTATTTTTTGCTACTGTATATTAGCAATTAAATTTTTTTATTAAAAAATTACAACAATTACTATTATACCAATTCTTTCTCTTTCTTCTTGATTTCTTTTTTCTCTCACACTATTATATCAACTAATATTTAAATAAAATAGAGAAAAAATAAAAAATTTGTTAAAAAATATATTTGAAAAAGTAGGTAGATAAAAGATAAATATAACTATTCATTCACCAGACAATATAAAAATTTAGAAAATTTGCTACAAATACTCTAAGGACTCCTTAAAAGACTTTTTAGTGGGTTGTGAGACACTTTTATATAATAATAATAATAATAATTTTTTTGGTTCAGCAAAAGAAATGTAATGAATCACATGAAACATTTGGGAGGAACAAAATGAAAAAAAGTTATCTCCTGCTCACGATGTGAACCAAGAATATTTAACGGTCGTGAAAAAATATGAGACGGAAGAGAGATAATAGTAGAAATCACGTGGGAAAAAAAAACTTTTTTCATTTTTTGAGAATTGAAAAAAGAAAAAGAAAAAAAAAACTGTTTTACTATTTTTTTTTTCTTCAATCCATCATATAAGATAAGGCCATTAGGACATGTCGGCATGTCGGGCAAGCCAACAATTTGTGGTCCAATTAAAACGACAGGAACTTGAAACTTGAAAAATCATGCAGAACACGTACTTTTTCAGGAGAGAGTAGAGGATTCTCTGTGTTTGAGTTTGAGTAAACAGCCCAGCAAAATCTGCAACCACAAAAGCTGCAAATTTTCTTCTTTAGTATATGTAAAGGGATTTTCCTAATATAGTACTTTATTTTAAAAAATCTTTTATAAAAAATAAAAAATTATCACATTTTTGACAGTTTTTTATAAAATTTATTTGAAAATAGATGATTAGGGCACATATTAATTGAATTTATTTTTGTCATAATTTGTCATATGTTAAATTGTGAATTATTAAAAAAAGAGACAACGAAATTGATTTAGTTGGTAAAACTTGAACGCTTCGACCAAAAAGTCTAAGATCGAGTCTTATTGACAACCGTCCTCCATAGTAAAGTGATTTATAAGTTCAATATAAAGACTTCTTTGCTAAATAGCCTCTCTCACTTAAACTTTTTTTTAACTTAAAAAAAAATTAAAAAATGTGGGACTATACGGGTCTACGTGTCCATTCCTTAGCAACAATGGTGTAAAATGCCGTAGTCCTAGGATGGCTCACATGTAAATAAAGCTAGAAAGACTCCAAAATAGGCTAGGTCCTCACTTTCTTCACATCCTCAACGGCATGATCTGGCTCCATCTGATCTTTTCATGCAAAAAAAAATCGACGGCTATAAGAAAAGGATCTGGATCAGCGAGCATTTTAGAACACAAAGACACAAACACAACACAACAGAGACTTTTTCAACTGCAACATAGTAAATAAAGTAACATGTTACTGTGCTGCGTTTAGAGGGTGTTTTGGGAAATGACCAATGTCGTGAATACAGCGTAAAAGGAAAGTGACAACTTATACATTGATCCGTATGATCAACTGGTCTGGTTGTCTGACTAGTGACTCCTAGATGATAGTGAGTTTGATTAATCGTCACGAAACGCAATGCAACGCACGGGCAAGGCAAGGGAAAACAGTGGCCCTTATATGGTTATCTGTCTTGATTGTTATTATAGACATTTTTGGTCACTCTGTAGGTTATTCAATCTGTTATTCTTTGCAGGTTGGTGATGTTGTTCTCATCCAGGATGAGAGTGTTATGGAGAATGAGTTTAAAATGGTTGGACTGGAAACCTTGGTATGTTCCATTGTTTCTGCTCTTACTTATAACACTTATTAAAATGAACCTATAATTATTTATGATTGTACACACTTTGTTTTTCCTTTTCTTTGGTGGCTGGGTGGACGGGGGATTCATCGTCTGGTAGGCTGTGCATAAGAAATAATCAGGGCATTAATAATTATGGCTAAGCAGTAGAGGGCTTTGTCCAACAAACACATGGTCAATTGTAATCCTAGCCAAAATAAATAAGTAGATAAATAAAATTAAAGAAGTAAAGAATTCCATCATCCTTAGATTGCAAGCAATATTTGTATTAGTACAAGGAAATTTATGAGCTGCACCCAGATGGCTTGGAAAAACTCAATAGTGGCTAGTGCCTAAGTCAAATCAGAAGTTATAATAGCAGGTGGAGCCTCTACAGGAATTTCATAATTTAAGGTATCAGACATGGCTTAAACATGGAGCTCTCCTTTTAGATATTGTGGTGCAATAGACTCATTCTGTTTGTCTTATGGTAATTAGTTCATCAACTAATTTAGTTTTCCATCCTTGTGGAAATGAGTCTATTTAATTTATGCTTAATTTTATCTGAAGAATGAATTCGGGCAATCAAGTGTCATGGGAAGTTGATTGGAAGAAAGACGTGCTCTTGGATCCTCCCCTCACTTTTGTACTTTTATTATGTTCATTGGATTTGGATCTCGAGTTGTTTTCATAATGCTGAAGGTTAGGACCATACACCCATATGGCCTCTTGTAAAGCCCCAATTTGTGGGATTAGCAGTAGGTAGTGGATCGGTGTTACCTTCTTCAGAATATTTTATAGAAACATCTCATTTTTTTAGATTTTAACTTGTGATGTTTGTTAGGTAGGATACAAAGTCGTAACACCAGCTCGTCGGAATATCGGGAAGGTGAGTCAATTTTGTTTGCACCTACCTTTGTATTATTATTAGCTATTCTACAATCACCTAATATTTTACATGCTACATTTCTAGGTGCGGGGGTATAGTTTTAACATTAATTCAGGGGCCATTGAATCACTGGAGCTTGACTCTTTCGGAATCTCCATTATTCCATCAAGTTTGGTAGGTGCACTAAAAAGGCAAATGTCAAAGATTTGAGTGCAGACTGCATGCAAATTACTTTTCACCTTCTTGAAAGTTTCTGTGATTGCATGTTTTGTAGTCAATTATCTGGTTCGATGTGTGATATATTGACAATATACCTTTTGTTTGAAAAGGTGTTCTTTGTGAAATGTAAATGAAATTTGCTAGTAATTTCAGGTTAGCACCTATGCTCTCTTTGTGGAGGATGTGCTGGAAGTTATACCTGATGCAGTTGTCGTGCATGAAGCTGCAGCCTCACGCATACAGAGACTAACAAAGGTATTTTTCCATGCATAATGAAACCGCCCATCTTGCTTTTGCTCTGTGGTATGCTTTATTTGTAACCAGATATTTGGATGCTGATAAAATTCTACCTTCTACTAAATTTATGCCATCTTATTGATGTTTGTATATACATGATGCATATATATGCACAGGTAAAGAGGCATGCATAAGGCACACAAATAGACTCCTTGCCTGTGCTTCTATATAAATATGATTATAAGCACTTTTATGGCATGCATATAATAGATGCATGCAGTAGTCTCTTAATTTTTTTTATAAATGTGTTTTGTCTTTTGCCATTTGGTAGTTCAGAGAGAATAATGTCTTGTTTCTGTGAGCTGGTTGGGAGATCCATGAAGTGAACCTTTCCAGCCTCATATTATGACACTAACCTGATCAGACATTGTGAGCTAAATGGGATTTAAGGTCACCCATGGAGCTCTCCCAAGTGAAAGAAGCTGACTTTGACAAATATTTGATCACTCCTAGTCAATTATCACATTTTCCCTGAAGTTTAAAATCCAAGTACTAAGCCCTCTATTTACTCTTAGCAGGGTTTTTTGGGCACCCAAAATGTGGGGACTTCAGTAGATGAGCTTGGAGAATATCCAGACTTTGAAAGACCTGCTAGGTCTGAATATGGTCAGAGTGTAAGAAGAAGTTACGGTAGCCAGAGATTCCAACCAAAGAATAGGGAAACTGAGGATGATTGGGAGCTTCCGAAGGATTACTTGTGATCTTTAGGGTTTACCCGCTGACTCCCATGTAGATACATATGTACATTCTCATTGCTGTCTTTCCTTAATAGTCATGCCAATCATTTTCATCTTTGTGGTTGGATATCTTAAATTGCTTTCACATTTATAAGATGGAAGCTGTTGGACATATGAGGGTCCTGAGTTAACGATGTTTTGCTGGATTCATTTGGTTTAGTTAGTATGGCATTCATATAGTATAATAGCTATGTAATAAACGAGACCATTGGGTTTTTTGGCTTGTTGTATATGTATTGATACTTTACTCTCTGCATTTTGCTCTGTGACAACATTTTCTTCAAAACATAGAAAATAATGAACTGTTTATCTCGGGAAAAATGCACAAAACCCTCTGTGGTTTCCTTGTAAAACTTAGAACCCCCTCAAGGTTTTGAGTACTACACGCCCTTCTATGGTTTGTTTTATGAATGAATCATTAATTTGTTTTAAAGGGAAACCAGAGAAAGTTTTGGTTATTTTTCCATTATGCCCCAAGTGGAAACCTAATTTTGACGTGAACTGTTATTATTCTTGAAAGATAAATAATAATAACATTGTTGAGATTAAGAAAACTCCGAGATCGACTAGCAAAAAAAAAAGAAAACTCTGAGATCAAACGAACGGTAGAATACTCGTAGTCCAACAATTCGAACATGGGCCGCAGAGGAAAAAAAAAGCCCAATAGAAGGAAAAGAGAGCAAACATAGCACATAGGCCGTAGAGAAAAAATTTCAAAAGAAAAACCCAAAAAAATGGCCCATGCAGGTCTCGAACCTGCGACCTTCGCGTTATTAGCACGACGCTCTAACCAGCTGAGCTAATAGGCCAATTGTTAGATACGGAATTTCATATTTATAAATTTATTGTTATTTTATTAGACACCACTCAAAATCGGATAGACCAATTGACCAGGCAAATAGAAGTTCCACAACCTCTAGATCTGCGCTACCTGTATTTATGCAAGTAAATGTAAATGTTATCAGAACCGAGCAGCAGTATAATCATACCTGCACGAAATGATTGTCTCTCATTTACTCCTTACTTAGCATGCATGCTGTCACTGTGAGCTAGTAAACGCTCAACACTAAAGAGCAAAAGACAACACCTTTTTACCATTCACTCTTTATTGCCATGTCAAATCATATTCATAGTTTGTGCAGGAAATAAATGAATAGATACTCATATATTTTTCTGAATTCTTTAATAAACACTCGCTACAAGCAATACATTTCAATATGAATATTAAATTTTATCTGAGTGTGATCATAGTAGTAACTTATTTGTTAGATTTGAAGTTTTGTTAAGATGCAAAAAGACTATAGTAATTCTTAATTTCTCAGCCACACAAAAGACACTACAATGATTAATGAAAACAAAAACAAAGATTTTATGATAAAAAAGATTGAGATCATTCCTATAAGATTACAAAAAAGGGCTTAATTTGCAATATCATGTACTACAAAACCTCTTCTTTTTTTTTTTTTTCTTAATGTAATTATCAAGTCATCTTAAAAAGGATTTTAGGATACCAATTGGTTACTCAATGGTCCAATGTCACGGGGTTGAGGGGTTTTGTAATGTGAGAATCACGTTTGTTTAATGCAATTCCTTCCCACATCAAAATTTTGTATTATCTTTACTGATTTTGACACGGCTACTAGTCTTCAATTCTCAATGGGATGTTGTTCTTTTTTATTAGCTTTGTTTACACAAAAATCATCGCTTTTGTGTAGTTTCTTCCCACAGCGACTATGCCTGCTTTCTTCTCTTTTACTGTTTTACACCAACATCAAAGTCAACCTTCACATAAGGGGGATGGGTAACCTCATTAGCTCTTTCTTGGATTATCTCCATGTGTGAATTCCCAAGAAGATAGTGTTTGGTATATAGAATTAAAAATTGTTATTTGAAAATATTTATAGAAATACATGTAATGTTATTTAAAAACTGAAATTATTATTTAAAAACATGTATCAAACACTCCACTACATACATTTTTAACATGTAAAATTAAAAGTATAGAATCTAAAAGAAAATTCTTTTAGTTGCTATCTCAAAACGCTATTCCTTGTCGTCCATATTGTGTCATAGTAGACTACTGTAAATAAGGTGAAAATTTTCACTTATTATCTTTATAGCTTCAGCTTGCCTTTTGGTTAAATGAAAATTTTAACCCACTTGAATATGGAATTGATATTCAATTCAAATAACCTAATAAACCTTATTCACTGGGCTCGTGTAATTATTGCTATTGGGCGTTCTACAACAACGTTTAATTTTTTTCCCGTGTAGTTTTTATTGACACAAAGGCAAAATACGATATGATCCTTATATAGGTTATGTTGTTGCTTTTAGAAAACAATGGTTAAGTATTATAAAATATAGGAATTCCTATTAGGCAGATTTAATCGATAACTAGTAAGAAAACAAATGAAGACATTATAAGTGAGTTTTCTATGATTATTATAGCTTTGCATCAATGATTAATTAAAAAAAATGTTTCATAGAAAAAAATTAAAGGAAAATGTAATAAATTAAATAGAATAAGGATTTAAAAAAAAAAAAAAAACCAATGGCATGGGGCATGCTAAATATTGATTCCATGGTTGACAAATTAACATACTAACCACATTTTATATAGCCAATTCCAACATACATTCAACCACTTTAATGACCAAACCTGGTTATAAGTTTACATTACTAAGTTTAGTAGGAAAAAAAAAATTAAGTAATTTGTGAATATGTTTAAACATGCTCAATAAAAAAAAAAAATTAAACCAATAATTTAGTTTGATAATAAACTTGATTTTTTTTTTTTTTTTTTTGAGGAACAGGCCTGGAAAACCAGGCATTTTTTTTTTTTTGAGAAACACACACAGAAGGGAGAGAGAAAGGAGTTTTAACACAAAAACACATCACAACTCCACTCAAAAGCCATGGTAACTTTTAAGGGAGAGTAAGACAAGCTATACTACACACAATACACTCTCTTAAGTAATATGGGACAATTATCTTTTTTTTTTTTTTAAGAAACACACACACAAGGGAGGGAGAGAAAAAAAAATTAATACAGAAGCACACCACAACTCTACTCAAAAGTCATGGGAACTTTTATGGCATGTTTGGATGTTTAAAAAAGGAAGGGGAGTAGAGTAGAGGGAGGGAGAGTAATGTAATTACCTTGTTTGGAAGTTTTTTAAAGAATGAGGGGGAGGGGTTTGGAGGAGTTTGGAGGGGTTTGGACTCCCTCTAGGCCCCAATTTTAATTCCCCCAAATTGGAGAGATTTGGAGGGGGAGTAGAGTACATAAACTATTGACCAAGTAAATTACCTAATTTATCTTTATTATATTAACAAAATTACACAAGGAGAAGGGCTAATTACTCCCTTCTCCCTTACTAATTTTAAAAACATTCAAATAAGGTGGAGGTGAATCATTCTCCTCTACTCTCCTCCCCATTACTCCCCTTCCCTCTACTCCCCTCTACTCTCCTCCCTCTCTAAACTTCCAAACAAGCCATTAAGGAAGAAAACCAGACTACTTGAATCCATTGCGTTGAAAATCTATTAGTATAAATCTAAAGTGGGATCCATAAGACTTCATTAAAATGTTGGTTTGATAGTGTTAATCAACAAACTAATCATCAATTAATCATAGATCCGGAGCGTAGAGACTGGTAGTTGGTAAGAGAATTATTTATTTATTTAACCCTGGTCTCTGTCCATCCAAATCTCAACCTTTTGAAAATGATTAAGTAGCCGTTAGATTAGCGCCTCCTACTTTCAAATTCAAATCTTATCCCCTCTTTTAATAATCTGACATTCACATTCACATCTCCCAAAGAAACACACAAACCACAAACAAACGTCACCCATTCATTCACCGTTCACCAATGCCAACGCCTCGGTTCCCCGTCACCGGAGACCATAAACTCCGGCCAAAGTCCGGCAGAACACCTCTCCAGCAGCTGAACTCTCCGGCGAACCATGTCACCGACTCCTCTTCACACACCAAGCCAGCAAAGCAAACTCAGATCGAGATCTTCATCGCCGACCAGTCAAACAAAGAGAACACCCTCCACCGTCCGACTCAGATCGAATCTCTGGACGCGTCGCTGGCGGAGGAGCTGAGCGCGATCAGGAAGAAGATGGAGAGGCTGAGGTCGGACAGAGAGAGAACGGAGAAGATGCTGAGAGAGAGGGACTTGATGTTGGAGATGAAGATGAAGGAGGTCGAAGAGAGAGGAGAGATTCAGAAGAGCCTCGAAATCGAGCTCGATAGATTGTACAGATTGAAGCAACTCCAATCTCAATCTGTGGTAACCACTCAATATTCAAATTTTGATTTCTTTGTTTTTGTTTGTTTGTTTTTTTTTTTTTTTTTTTTTTTTTTTTTTTTGAATTAGTTTAATTTTTGAGATATTTTGTTTTCAGAGAGTTTCTACGATTCGATCTCTAAGAGAGAAGGAACAAGTAAAGAAGAGTAGTGAAAGGCAATCACCTCCAAATTCGGTATGTTTTTTTTTTTTTGTTTTCATGCCAAATTCAATTTTAAAATTAACTTTTTTTTATTTGTTATATTAAAATTTTAACTCAAAACATTAATGAAATGTGTACTTAATGGCCTAAAGCTATAAAATTATAAATTCCTTTAAAATAAATTAATATTTTTACGGTATTTTAAAATTTTAATGGTTGAATTTCATGTTTTTTACCATCTTAATACATATATCAAATTTTTTATTAATTGAATTTTATTTACTATATAATTTATAAACTTATTTTTTATACATAATTTTAGTTTACAATTTTAATGATTGATTGATGACATAATTATTAATTTTTTTAATTTTTTGATAATTTTACAAGTATAAAGAATATAAAATAAAATATAATTCATCAGTAAATTTGTCAAAATTTAATGTTTAAATGGCTGCATTGACAAGTATTATTTATTTAAGAAACTTTAAAAAAAAAATGTTTAAATGGCTTCATTTGTTAATTGATTTGAACATAATACCCCATTTACTCGTTTTGACAAAGTGGGGGATTAAATTGATAATAGTCAAACCTTAAGAACTAATTCGGATTCAATTTTAATCTTGAAGATTTGTTATTGTATAAAGTTTAAACTGATTGATATTTTTTGTAAAATTTAATTAATTGTTCAGGAAATGACTGTGGAGGATAGAGAGGAATCAGAATTTGGCGATGAAAGCATAATACAGAGTCCAGGTTCAGCTTCGTCGGCAATTATAACAGAGAAATGAAAGTTTCTCTGTTTTTTTTTATTATTAATTTTTTTAATGATTTCTTTTACTGTTCACTTTTACTTGGAAAATGATCATTTCCCTCGTTGTAGAATTTGAAGAAACTTTAGAAAGAAAAAAAAAAGTAAGAATATAATATTTCATTGTTTATCAGCTTGTATTGTCACTATTTTGTAATAGATTGAGCTCCAATTTCGAGACCATTCGGCGCTCCTCTTGGCTAAATTTCAACCCTGCTTTTCAAAAAGTGGTGCTACAAAGTCGCAAGGACTGTTGCATTGCATACAATGATGATAAGAGTAGGCCATTTGAAATCGAAATGATGAACGCATGGCCAAGAAAGAGTCTTTGTTTTTGTCTTTTTTGTTTTTTGTTTTTCTGGTTTTTTTGTTTTTGTTTTTGTTTTTGTTTTTGTTTTTGTTTTTGGACGCGTACCATAGAATTGCAGTATACAAAAGTCTACTCGATAACCACGGCTTTTTGTCATACCAAAGGTTCGAAACACTAATTGAATTTTTTTTTTATAATGTAAATAAGGTTCAAAACTTATATATTTTATTTGACAAAAATAAATTTTATTAGTTGAACTAAATAAAATTCACAACTAATAGTCTTAGTTGAGATATACCTTTACTATCTCACATAAGTTTAAGCTTTGCTTCAATCATTCATCTTTCTAATTTTCCTGTGATACATTGTGATAGGCAAGCTATAGCTTATGGTGATACTAGTCCATGAAGCTTAAATCACTACTCTTTGGACCCATTATAGCCATCAGGCTTAAATTAATTCCACACTAGTTTCACGAGGGTTTTGTGTATACGTATGAGATTTCCATAATTAGAATTATAATAATCTGGTTCAAATCAGCCATGATTCGATATACTTTATTTGTTCATCTTTCTATATATATATATATATATGAAATATATGGTGTTGGATTTACCTTGACAATTGACGGGTGGTTCATTGAATTTACAAAAGTCTGTAAATTAAAATTTTAGAATAAGATTTAAAGTACTTGCAACAACAAATTTGTCACTTTTAATTTTTCTGGCGTTGTTATAAGAAGTATAATTTAACTATAAAGTTTTAGTGCCCGTATAAAGTAGAACTTTAGAAGTAAAGCATTAACGGGAAAGTATATCGAATCATGGCTGATTTGAACATGGGCTACCGCCCTTTCACTTACTCAATGCATTATTGTTGCTTTTATATTATATATATATATATATATATAGAAATGTTAAGTAATGTTCTAAGAGTATTTGTTAATTAATTATTTTCAGAAATTTTTGATTGGAAAATAAAAAAGTAATTGACTTTTGTGACAACTTTTATATTTCTCATGGAAATGGTATTAAAATTTTTCTTGGTGCAACGGTCATTTCACAAAAAGTATAAGTACTTGTGAGGTACGAGAGCAAGGGTCAAAGTCCAAGTATTTAAGAAAGAGTTTCACATACATATACACTTAAATTAGGATAGAGTAGAATTTATATTTTATATCAACAACAACAACAACAACAACAACAAAAAAAACTTTTCTTAAAAAGTTCATTAACAAATACTTTAAGAGTATTCATTGACATAATCCATATATATATATATATAACGAATTACATTGTAAAAGTTAAAAAGTTAAAGTTGCAAATTTCCTAATAACCTTAGAGCTTAAAGTTCTGAATTTATATATAACGAATTCCATTGAATAGCCCCCACCCCCCTAAAAGCTCTAGAATTCAACTTTTATTACCTTAAAGCTCTAAAGGGTCCCCTTAAAGCTCTTATTGAATTTGCCAAATGTTTTACAAATTTTACAAAGATCTCTAAGAATCTTAACACTACCAAACATGTTCTTAGTAGTAGAAGCCTTTGCAATATAGAGTTCTATCTAAAGAGCTTTTTGAGTGGTTTGAGTGTTTGGCAAATTGCTTTAAAGTTCTTGATTTAGGAAGTATGAACAATGAATTGTAGTTTTATTTTTCCTAAAAGTTTCAAATTTGTGTTAAGAGCATCTCCAACAGCACATGTAAAAACAAAATAATCTCTAAAATAGAGAATGAAACAAAAAAAAAATGTTCTCTGATGATTTCTTTAAATCACAAATTATTTTTTGCTACTGTATATTAGCAATTGAATTTTTTTATTAAAAAATTACAACAATTACTATTATACCAATTCTTTCTCTTTCTTCTTGATTTCTTTTTTCTCTCACACTATTATATCAACTAATATTTAAATAAAATAGAGAAAAAATAAAAAATCTGTCAAAAAATATATTTAAAAAGTAGGTAGATAAAAGATAAATATAACTATTCATTCACCAGACAATATAAAAATTTAGAAAATTTGCTACAAATACTCTAAGAACTCCTTAAAAGACTTTTTAGTGGGTTGTGAGACACTTTTATATAATAATAATAATAATAATAATAATTTTTTTGGTTCAGCAAAAGAAATGTAATGAATCACATGAAACATTTGGGAGGAACAAAATGAAAAAAAGTTATCTCCTGCTCACGATGTGAACCAAGAATATTTAACGGTCGTGAAAAAATATGAGACGGAAGAGAGATAATAGTAGAAATCACGTGGGAAAAAAAACTTTTTTCATTTTTTGAGAATTGAAAAAAGAAAAAGAAAAAAAAAACTGTTTTACTATTTTTTTTTTCTTCAATCCATCATATAAGATAAGGCCATTAGGACATGTCGGCATGTCGGGCAAGCCAACAATTTGTGGTCCAATTAAAACGACAGGAACTTGAAACTTGAAAAATCATGCAGAACACGTACTTTTTCAGGAGAGAGAGTAGAGGATTCTCTGTGTTTGAGTTTGAGTAAACAGCCCAGCAAAATCTGCAACCACAAAAGCTGCAAATTTTCTTCTTTAGTATATGTAAAGGGATTTTCCTAATATAGTACTTTATTTAAAAAAATCTTTTATAAAAAATAAAAAATTATCACATTTTTGACAGTTTTTTATAAAATTTATTTGAAAATAGATGATTAGGGCACATATTAACTGAATTTATTTTTGTCATAATTTGTCATATGTTAAATTGTGAATTATTAAAAAAAGAGACAACGAAATTGATTTAATTGGTAAAACTTGAACGCTTCGACCAAAAAGTCTAAGATCGAGTCTTATTGACAACCGTCCTCCATAGTAAAGTGATTTATAAGTTCAATATAAAGACTTCTTTGCTAAATAGCCTCCCTCACTTAAACTTTTTTTTAACTTAAAAAAAAAAAATTAAAAAATGTGGGACTATACGGGTCTACGTCTCCATTCCTTAGCAACAATGGTGTAAAATGCCGTAGTCCTAGGATGGCTCACATGTAAATAAAGCTAGAAAGACTCCAAAATAGGCTAGGTCCTCACTTTCTTCACATCCTCAACGGCATGATCTGGCTCCATCCGATCTTTTCATGCAAAAAAAAATCGACGGCTATAAGAAAAGGATCTGGATCAGCAAGCATTTTAGAACACAAAGACACAAACACAACACAACAGAGACTTTTTCAACTGCAACATAGTAAATAAAGTAACATGTTACTGTGCTGCGTTTAGAGGGTGTTTTGGGAAATGACCAATGTCGTGAATACAGCGTAAAAGGAAAGTGACAACTTATACATTGATCCGTATGATCAACTGGTCTCGTTGTCTGACTAGTGACTCCTACATGATAGTGAGTTTGATTAATCGTCACGAAACGCAAAGCAACGCACGGGCAAGGCAAGGGAAAACAGTGGCCCTTATATGGTGAAGATGAAAGCTACATTAGCCGCTAGCTCTTCCGTACCTTTCGTACTCTATGGTTCAGTTTTGGGAATAGCACTCCAAAGTTGCACTAAATTTTTCTGAACCTACTGCAACACGGATTTTCATTAGGGAAAAAAAAAAATTTGTATGAGGATTTTTAAATTTTTTTTTTTTTTGAAGTACAGGTCTCTGTTTTCTTGGGATTTGCACTTGTACCATATTGGCTGATAGTTTTCTTATATTTAAATAATAATTAAATAAATTTACTCAAATTGGATTGGATTAAGATTGATATAATGAATTAACCATTCTAATGCAATGAACTAACCATTCTAATGTTAATTTCATATACAATGTGTTTATTTGTATAGGTCGAGCAAAATATTAAAAGCAGGTTTATTTCAAAAAGTTAAAAGTTATATTATTCGAAATAAATTTGAGACAAAAACAATGTAAATGTAAGATCCACGAATAGTATATGAAATAAATAAAAAAGTCAATTGATAATTCGATGCCAAACACATAGAAAATCAAATATTATGGTTCAAGTATAAAATCTAACTAAATGATATGAAAATTTATTATTGTCTTAAAAATAAGAATTACTTTAGTTTGGATAAGCCGGTGCATGGTTATATAAATTAAGTTATAATCTAATTTTCAATTTTAATTTTGGTGTTAAAAAATAAATAGTGATTGTTTGGTGTGTGTGTGCGCGATCAATACCATACAAGAGATTAAGTAGTTAATGTTGACAAATTATTGTGTGGGATATTGTTTAATATATGGCTTGAATCTACTCGACTTGATTTGTTTACAACTTAAACTCCAATCACAAGAGGTTATATAAAAAATTGTGGAAAAAAAAATCTAAACAAATATTGTGTATACAATACACTTAATAAATTTACTTCTCAAAAAAAAAAAAAAAAAGAACACTTAATAAATGTCAATTGTAGTAAATAATAACTTAAATTCCTTTTTTTTTTTTATTATTAAAAAAGAGCCTTAAATTTCACGTATCATGTATAAGGTATTTATGAGGATAAAGCAGGAAGCTTCTAATTAACACCGAAAAAGGGAGGAGAAATATTTGGCAAAATATTAGTTTGTATTATTATTTTTTTTTGGAGAAAGAATATTAGTTTGTATAGGGTCGGTTTTTGTAGCCTAAGCCCAAAAGAGATTGGTCATAGGCTCAACGAACCCAGAACAATGAATTTGTAGAGAGTGGGTTGAAGGTTTAGGCGCTGACCGGCGTCTTAGAAGCGAGAACATCTTTTCCTTTTATTGAATAAAATACTTGGAACAATTTACAACTAGGGGATGCTCCTCGGCCATGGGCCGAGAAGGACTTTTTCCTCCTTTCACTCTCTAAAAAAAAAAAAAACCCCCCCCATTCATTACATTATGCTTGTCTCTCTTATACATTACTCTCTTCCTCCTTCTGTTGATCGTTCATTGGCCTCTCCTCTGGCTGCCTGTCCCATCAGAGGTCGTATCCGCGTTCAAGTGGTTCACCCTGATCAATGTAACCCTGCCCGGGGGTTGCATCCCCATTAATGCGGCCAGAAGGGTTTGGTGAACGTATTAAGTGTTGAGGTGACAACTTACTTTGGGTCTGTCCACCCTCCCCTACTGTTGTCCTTAGTACGCCGAGGACGAGGGGATCCTCGGCGTGGACCCAAAGAAGAATTTTCTCCCCAAATTGGCCTTGGGTAGCCATTCTTCCTCGGACTTGACCATTTGGGCCAGGCCTGGAGTGGGCCGTGGCTGTACGATTTCCTGGCCCCACAGTTTGTATTTGATGTACATGTACCTAGACATTCTCTATTTTACTAAATATAGATTAGCTTTATAAAATGACTTTTTTTTAATAGAATCCTTTATAAAATGATTTTCTAAGATGATTTAGTTCAAACTCTATCATTTATTTTTAAGTCATGATTTTCCTTTAAGATTAGTTGTACCCACTAAACAAATCTTACAAGTAAATTTTGTTGATAATTTATTTCTATGGTGATATATAATTGTTAATATAAGTCGTTATTCCTTCTTATTTTTCATTACTAATCGTCATTCTATTGAAATACAAGACAAAAACACCATATAAGCATCAGTTAACTGTACAATACAAAATAAATAAATAAATAAAATTTTGAGGGAAAAATTTAAAAACAAGCTTGATTAATAAAATTTTGTTTTTTTAGTGAGTTTCAACTTATGACGTCCGTTCTTGATGATAGCTCTTAAGCTTGACTAATAATAAATATAAATGCATGCATGTTCATCAAAAAATAATAAAAAAACGCATGCTTCAAATCTTACAAAACTATTAAAATAAGTCAATATTAAGAAGAATGGTATGATCAATTGGTCATACCTTTTTTTTTTTTAATTAAAAAAACTATTTTCTTGTTATAATTTTTTTTCCCTTCTTCCCCGGCCAATCGATTGAGGTTCCTTTGAGATTAGTTGTACCCACTAAACAAATCTTACAAGTAAATTTTGTTGATAATTGTATTTATATGGTGATATATAATTGTTAATATAAGTCGTTATTCCTTCTTATTTTTCATGACTAATCATCATTCTATTGAAATACAAGACAAAAACACCATATAAGCATTAGTTAGGTGTACAATACTAAATAAATAAATAAAATTTGAGGGAAAAATATAAAAACAAGCTTGACTAATAATTTTTTTTTTAGAGAGTTTCAACCTATGACGTCCGTAATTGATGATAACTCTTAAGCTTGACTAATAATAAATATAAATACATGCATGTTCATCAAAAAATAATAAATAAACGCATGCTTCAAATCCTACAAAACTATTAAAATAAGTCAATATTAAGAAGAATTGTATGATCGATTGGTCATATTTTTTTTTTTAATTAAAAAAACTATTTTCTTGTTATAATTAATTTTTTTCCCTTCTTCTCCCACCAATCGATTGAGGTTCCTTTGAGATTAGTTGTACCCACTAAACTAAATCTTACAAGTAAATTTTGTTTATAATTTTATTTATATGGTGATATATAATTGTTAATATAAGTCGTTATTCCTTCTTATTTTTCATGACTAATCATCATTCTATTGAAATACAAGACAAAAACACCATATAAGCAATAGTTAGCTGCACAATACTAAATAAATAAAAAAAATTGAGGGAAAAATATAAAAACAAGCTTGACTAATAATTTTTTTTTGAGAGTTTCAACCTATGACGTCCGTTATTGATGATAACTCTTAAGCTTGACTAATAATAAATATAAATATATGCATGTTCATCAAAAAATAAATAAATAAATAAACGCATGCTTCAAATCCTACAAAACTATTAAAATAAGTCAATATTAAGAAGAATTGTATGATCAATTGGTCATACATTTTTTTTATTAAAAAAAACTATTTTCTTGTTATAATTAATTTTTTTCCCTTCTTCCCCGACCAATTGATTGAGGTCTTACATTTAAAATTACATAACAAGTTCACATATGTATTATTATTATTTTTAATTATATAAATAGGGTGAAAAATTTTAGAGCTTAAATGTTTAGAAACAGCAAAAAAATACTAATTAAACTACAAGACTCTTCATTATTGGCTGGCCATATGTATTATGTATTGTTTTTTCTTTTAATTTTTTAAATTTAAAGTAGTTAAAAATATCCTTATATAAATACCTTATTCCTCCCCTCTAGACTCAACTCAAGGCTGTTGTGTTTCCATGCACTATCCCTTTCCTCTGGACTTGACTCAAGGCCGTTGTGTTTCCATGCACTTAAGGCATGAGAGGTACTATTAAGCTCAACTCACATGATGGTGATTGCATATATTGTTGAGCAATGAGGCATGAGAGGTACTATCCAATTCAATTCACATGACAATGACCGCATATATTATTGAGCAATGAGGATAATTGTGTATATATAAAAAATAGAATAGAATATGAAAAAAAAAATCAACTCTTTAATGCCCCCACAATTAGCAAGTGGCACCATAATATAGCTATCGTATCTAGACTACTTTTGATAATAGCTTTTAAGCTTGACTAATAATAAATATAAATACACGCATGTTCATAAAAAAATAATAAATACACATGCTTCAAATCCTACAAAACTATTAAAATAAGTTAATATTAAGATGAATGGTATGATCAATTGGTCATACTTTTTTTTAAAAATATATATATATATATATATTTTTTCTTGTTATAATTAATTTTTTTCCCTTCTTCCCCGGCCAATCCATTGAGGTCTTACGTTTAAAATTTCATAAAAAGCTCACATAGGTATTATTATTATTATTAATTATATAAATAGGGTGAACAAATTTAAATCTTAAATGTTTTTTTTAGAAACAACAAAAAATATTAATTAAACTTCAAGGCTCTTCATTATTGGCTAACCATATGCATTATGTATTGTTTTTTCTTTTAATTTTTTTAATTTAAAGTAGTTAAAAATATCCTTACATAAATACCTTATTCCTCCCCTCTAGACTCAACTTGAGGTTGCTGCGTTTCCATGCACTATCCCTTCCCTCTAGACTTGACTCAAGGCCATTGTTTTCCATGCATTTAAAGCATGAGAGGTACTATTCAACTCAACTCACACGATGATGATCGCATATATTGTTCAGCAATGAGGCATGAGAGGTACTATTCTATTCAATTCAATTCACACGATGTTGACAGCATATATTGTTGAGCAACAAGATGATTGTGTACATATAAAAATAGAGTAGAATATGAAAAAAAAAAAAAAAATCAACTCTTTAATGCCCCACAATTAGACAAGGGGCGCAAGAATATGCAGCGGATTTACTTGTTCTATTGAACAAAGTTTATCATATGGTAGAAAAACAGGAAATAAAACAGTTCATAGAGGTGAATATTTCTAGAACAGAATAGAATCTAATACCATGTCCGAGCATCATAGATCTTGAGATTATCGCCCTTTTAAGTTTCATTGAGAAAATCTAGGAAGTAAAAAAAAAAATATTAAATACGCATAATTACAGTGCAATCCCACAAAATCCTTCCATTAAAATTTACCAAAACCTATAATATAGCCTTTTTTGCAAATAAATTAATAAACAGAATTACAAATTAGTCCATAATTTTTTTGTCACAATATCGACAGGTCAAATTATAAGTGGTTAACCAATAACTTTTTATCATTGATAAGAGGTGGTAAAAATTTGTATAGTTTTGAACCTATTTGTTAGAGGAGTTTGAATAACATTATTTGTAATTTTTTAAAATATATTTAAATAAAAAAGTGTATAAAAAAGCATATGATATTTTTTAAAAGTTTGAAATGTCCTACCAAACTACCCTTATATTTTAAACTCTTTCTTTAATTTTAAACAAGCAAAGTAAATAATAATTAAAAAAAAAGAAAAAAAAAGAAATAGAAATGGACTCAGCCTCAGCCTCAGCCAGAGCCACACCCACCCAAATAGAAAAACAGTAAAGAGAGGGCTGTGGCAGGAAAGGAAAAAAAGGACGAGACGAGACGAGAGAGAAGAGGAGGTCAGTGAGTGAGATCAGCCTAAGCCACCACCCAAGATTCGTGCTTTACCTCTCATCTCTCTCTCTCTCTCTCTCTTATTTTCTCTCTGCGATTTTCTCGATTTTCGTGCTCTCTTTCTCTCTCTCTCTCTTCCCATCCCTTTCGTGTTAGATCTCCTTCGTTTCAAACCAAAAAAAAAAAAAAAAAAGAAACAAGGAATTTGTAATTACAGCCTCATTTTTATTTAATTTTATTATATATCGAGCCCTAGGTTTTTTTCCTGGTTCATTGAGAAATCAGGGGCTAGATTTCCGATCTGTGGTCGCTCTCAGATCGATTTTCGCTTTTTTTTTTTTTTTTTTTTTTTGTATTCAGTGCTGCATTGATTTGAAAAAAAAAAAACACACACACAGAGAAAGTCTCTGATCTGATTCGTTCGATCTCTAATTCTGAGCCTCCAATCTGAAACCTTTCATTCTTTTCAGGTACTTTTTTTACGATTGCGATTTGAGATTTGCAACAAAACAAAGAAAAAGAAAAAAGAAATTGTGATGCCAGATATGTGTTACAGAAATAAAATATGGTAGTGATTCATAAATTTTGTTTTTGCAGTTTTGGCAGTTGCTTAAGGATTTCCTCCGTACGCGAGATCCAAAAATTGATCTTGTAAGTGTGCTATCATTATCATTGCTATTGTTATTCATATTCATATTCATTGTGTTCAAGTTTTGTTATAGAATTTTGAAAAGAAAGTATGTTTGTTTTTTGTTTTTGGTTTTTGTTTATAGAGCTGAGTGGAAAAGGTGTAGTGGGGTAATGAAAAAAAATGGAAATTTGGGGTTGAGTTTTTGAGACGGAGATGGGAATTGGGGCGAGACGAGTTTTGGAGAATTTGATTATTGTTATTATTAGTGATCTTTTATGACTACTGATACAACAAATTCGCCTCGACAAATCAGCTCCTTAAGCTGTCTCTGCCCCAATGCTTCATTTTCTTCTTCGGTTTTCGACGATGCTCAGTGGAATCTCTTAGGTGAACAACAGCACCAGGATAAGGTTAACGAGGACGAGTTTGATCAGATTGAGATTGAGGAAGGCGAAGGCGGAGACGAAATCAAACCCCTTGAGCTAGATCATAGTGGTTCTCCTTTTAAGGAATCACAATTGGGGTGTTGTCTCAGTCCAGGGTTTTCTTTGAGCAGTTTCCATTGGAATGCCCCAGAGAAGAGAGGATTCGGCGAATTTTATCTATGGGTTCAATGGAGAGGCATAGCAATGGTAATAATCACAACAACATTCACATCAATGGCAATGGCAATGGCAATGGCAATGTGGCTGCTTTGGAAATAGAGAAGCCGCATAGCAAGCATCGATTTCGCCATAGCCAGCATAAAAGTTTGCAGTTTGATGAGGATAATCTGTCACATGAAGATAATCCGAGGTTGATTTATATCAATGACCCAAGGAGGACTAATGACAAGTATGAGTTTACAGGGAATGAAATCCGAACAAGCAAGTACACAATCATAACCTTCTTGCCCAAGAATCTCTTCATTCAGTTCCACCGCGTTGCTTATTTGTATTTCCTAGCCATTGCTGCTCTCAACCAGCTTCCCCCTTTGGCAGTGTTTGGCAGAACAGTGTCACTTTTCCCGCTCCTGTTTGTGCTTTGTGTCACGGCTATCAAAGATGGGTATGAGGATTGGAGAAGACATAGGTCTGATAGGAAAGAGAACAACCGGGAGACTCTGGTGTGTCAGTCTGGTGAATTCCGGATGAAGATTTGGAAGAAGATACAGGCCGGTGAGGTTGTGAAGATTTTTGCTAATGAGTCGATTCCTTGTGACATGGTTTTGTTAGGGTCTAGTGATCCTAGTGGACTTGCCTACATCCAGACTATGAATTTGGATGGTGAGTCTAATTTGAAGACCAGGTATGCCAGGCAGGAAACGGCTTTAGCTGTATCTGATGGGGGCATGATTTCGGGGCTTATCAGGTGTGAACCGCCTAATAGGAATATATATGAGTTCACTGCTAACATGGAGTTAAATGGGCATAGGTTTCCCCTCAGCCAATCCAATATAGTCTTGCGTGGTTGTCAGCTGAAGAACACAGACTGGATAATTGGTGTTGTGGTGTATGCAGGGCAGGAGACGAAAGCAATGTTGAACAGTGCAGCCTCCCCTTCCAAGAGAAGCAGACTGGAAGGATACATGAATAGAGAAACCCTTTGGTTATCTATCTTTCTCTTTATTATGTGCCTGGTTGTGGCCTTTGGAATGGGCCTATGGCTCCTACGCCACAAGGATCAGCTAGATACCTTGCCTTATTACAGAAAGAGATACTTTACAACTGGGAGGGATAATCTGAGAAGATACAAATATTATGGTCTCCCCATGGAGACTTTTTTTTCCTTTCTGAGTTCAATTATAGTGTTCCAGATTATGATTCCGATATCTCTTTATATAACGATGGAGTTGGTTCGTTTGGGTCAGTCATATTTCATGATTGAAGACAATCACATGTATGACAGTAGTTCTGACTCAAGGTTCCAGTGCAGATCGTTGAATATAAATGAGGATTTGGGTCAAATACGTTATGTTTTTTCTGACAAAACTGGGACTCTTACTGAGAACAAAATGGAATTCCAAAGAGCAAGTGTGTACGGGAAAAGCTATGGGAGCTCCTTGCCTATGGTGGATTTACTGCAAAAACAGAACATTGTTGGTATGACATAGTACTTAGCTTTTTATGATCTTCTTTAACTTTGTGAAATTAATCATGCCTGTGGTTTCTG
>NW_027069610.1:291680-331270 GCF_002906115.3 Quercus suber
ATTTGCAAAAAGATATTCCAGTCCAAACAGTGATCTGGGCACAACTAGGTCACATCCTTTTTTCCTGGTCTACTATTTTCCCATATCTGATTGAAGAATCACAAAATAAAAGTATTTTGGATTGACAAAAAAAAAAAAAAAAAAAAAAAAAGGAAAGAAAAAAGGAAGGCCTGAGCAATGCCATATGTGCTTTTGGTAATGTGGAGACTGATGCCCTCAGCTTGTGGTAGTTGAAAGATTTAGCTATTTTGGTTTTTAGAAGGGGACAAAGTTGTTCAGGCAGATGTGGTCATTTTTATTTTGGGATGGTAGTAAATTTTTTGATAGTCACAATGGGGAAGGGGTAGAGTTGAACCTTGAACGTTTCCATTGAATCACCAGGAGGTGCTGGTTGAGCTACAAAGCTCTTGGCTATTTTGCATGCTAGTAAAGTTGAAATTAGAAAGTATGTACTTAGCAAATATTGAATCTAGCAAGTAGAATATATGCAAATTCTTTTTCATTATGTTGTTATAACAAATGAATTAAAGTCCCTGTATTAAATTATTAGAGTTGGATGATATTAGCTTCATTTATTTTTGCTCAATTTTATTGTTATTGCCATTAGTAATCTGGAATAGATATTGCCTTTTTGAGGTGAACATCATGAATGTAATGGGTCTGAAGGGTAGAAATCCAATATTGTAGATTGAATTCTTTGAAGCACAAAGTTCTCCTCTTTAAATTACACTAGATGCATATTCTCTTGAAGTTATTAATCTGATTTTCTTTTTGTATTTGTAGGTACATATTATGTACAGCTTTTTCAACGACTTCTGCACTGACAGATTGGAGCAGTGTATTTTATTCTGTTATTTATACTTCTATTCCTACTATTGTTGTTGGAATTCTGGACAAAGACTTAAGCCATAAGACACTTCTGCTATATCCAAAACTCTATGGTTCTGGGTATAGACACGAAGCTTACAATTTGCGTCTCTTTTGGATCATGATGGTTGACACACTATGGCAGAGTCTTGTACTCTTCTATGTACCCTTGTACACCTATAAAGATAGCTCAATTGATATATGGAGCATGGGAAGTTTGTGGACAATTGCAGTTGTTGTTCTTGTGAATATTCACTTGGCAATGGACGTTCGGCGCTGGGAAGTGTTTACTCATTTCGCAGTATGGGGATCGATTATCATTACATATGCCTGTATGGTGGTATTGGATTCTATACCAGTCTTTCCCAATTACTGGTTAGTCTTGTTATCTGCAATTGCGTGTTCTGCAATCTAACTTGTGAAGGTTTCATAGAGCAGAGCTAATATTCCTCTTTATCTTTGGCAGGACAATTTACCACCTGGCAAAGTCACCTACCTATTGGCTCACTATTTTGCTTATTACTGTTGTAGCGTTGCTCCCTCGCTTTCTCTTCAAAGTTGTACGGCAGACTTTTTGGCCATCTGATATCCAGATAGCCAGAGAGCTTGAGATACTGAGAAAACATGGCAATTTGGAGTCAAAGAAAGATCAAGGTTCCAGTTGACATGCATGACACCTGGTTATAGACAAGCTTCATTTTGGATGGCTTCCCATGATTTGTCCTTTGTGTGGCTTTCTTGTGGAGTTTGGTTGTAAAGTTTAATGGTAAGCATGTGTTTAATTTTTCTCATGCACTCCATCATAACATTACCTATGGTTGTCAAATCCCTTTAGTACTACATGCTTGGAGTATAACCAGTTTTAATGGTAAGGAGTGATTGTACAGGTCAAGTAATATAACCATAATCTATGTTTTCTATATTTAATTATATATATATATATATATATTTGTATCTATCTATTGTGGAAAACTCAATATTGTGAGTAACTACCAGAAACCATGCCTGGGGTCGTGAAATCAGTGTTCTTCAGATCCTCCATTGTTACAAATGTGAAAGACAATGGATGTGTTCATATTTGTCACGGGTCCATAAGTTAATGTTTTTTTTTTCTCCAGAACAAAAGTTAATGTTGATGTTGCAGGATTGGGTTTGATCAAGAAGCACTGTAGCATCAATTTAAATATGCCTGTTTTTATAATGTAGAGATGAATAATACTTTGTTGATAATGACTTCAAGATCTTTTATAATCACTAGACTTTCTTGATGTTTTCTGCTTCTCATTCTTCAGATGGTTGCAGAAGCTAACCACCAGCATGTGAAACAAGTTATCAGCATTGGACCGGAGCGGAGCGGAGTGGAGTAACCAGTTAGAGGATAGAGAGCAGTATGGATAGTTTATGCCAAGGCGAGTCTTATGGTGGATACAGAATTTAGATGATGCGGGTCAGGGAAGGAAAAATAATGTAAAAATAGGCGGAGGGGCCCCATCAAGATGGATCTTTACCAATATGGTTTGATTTCACCGGAATTGGTGTTGTAGGAAGTGAAATAACAGGGTGGCGGTCAGAAGTGTATCATATGTTAAAGGTCCTCTAGAGGCCTGACACAGAGTTTGAATGGTGAAAAAAGAGGGGAAAAAATAGAGTATATAATAGATGTGTAAAGTACAGGCTTGACCTTTTTTACAGTTTAAAATGAATGAAAAGGTGTCAAAAGTATAGGTTAGTCTTCCTCAATTAACTTAGTTCATTTTTGCACCTTTGAAGAATATATTTACTTTTTTAATTACCCTTATCGAGACTAAGGCTGCGTTTGAATTGGTGGTAAACCATTTCAGGAAATCATTTTCCACCTTTTTCGCGTGTTTGACAGTTACGGAAAATAGAATTTTCTAGAAAATTATTTTCTATTTTCCCTTTGACAACGGAAATTGTTTTCAGTTTTTATTTTCACTTCAAAGTATTTTTGGAGAGAGAGAGAGAGAGCCCAGAACCGGCGTTGTGTCGATCGCCAGCGAACCCCGATCGTCGCTCGCAGCAGCGCGCCTCGCTGATCGTCGATTGCACTTCCAAAACCCAGCGCCACGCCGCGCCGATCGTCTATCGCACCGCGCCGATCTCGCATTCGATTGCTAGCGATCGCCTTCGATCGACTCTGCTCGATCTTGCCTTTATTGTGCGATCTCGCCATGAACCCAGAACCCATCGTTGATCGTCGATCTCGCCACGAACCCAAACCCATCGCCTTCGCACTGACGAGTCGCATCGGCGAACCCAGAACCCATCAAGTCGCACCGTCGATCGTCGATCTCCTTCGAAACTAGAACCCATCGCCTCTGACCGGATTTGATATATTTTTTTCTTTGGTTTTGTTTTTGCTTTTGATTGCCAGAGTTTGCTGTGATTTTGAAATTTTTTATAATAAAATTTGTTTGGATGCTGAAAAAATAGCTGAGAAAATGTGAAAATTTTGTAGGAAAATAGCATTTACAGAATACAACCAAACACATGAAAATATTTTCTACAACCATTTTCATAATACAACCAAACACTTGAAAATATTTTCCTTTTCTCAATATGGTTTGATTTCACCGGAATTGGTGTTGTAGGAAGTGAAATAACAGGGTGGCGGTCAGAAGTGTATCATATGTTAAAGGTCCTCTAGAGGCCTGACACAGAGTTTGAATGGTGAAAAAAGAGGGGAAAAAATAGAGTATATAATAGATGTGTAAAGTACAGGCTTGACCTTTTTTACAGTTTAAAATGAATGAAAAGGTGTCAAAAGTATAGGTTAGTCTTCCTCAATTAACTTAGTTCATTTTTGCACCTTTGAAGAATATATTTACTTTTTTAATTACCCTTATCGAGACTAAGGCTGCGTTTGAATTGGTGGTAAACCATTTCAGGAAATCGTTTTCCACCTTTTTCGTGTGTTTGACAGTTACGGAAAATAGAATTTTCTAGAAAATTATTTTCTATTTTCCCTTTGACAACGGAAATTGTTTTCAGTTTTTATTTTCACTTCAAAGTATTTTTGGAGAGAGAGAGAGAGAGCCCAGAACCGGCGTTGTGTCGATCGCCAGCGAACCCCGATCGTCGCTCGCAGCAGCGCGCCTCGCTGATCGTCGATTGCACTTCCAAAACCCAGCGCCACGCCGCGCCGATCGTCTATCGCACCGCGCCGATCTCGCATTCGATTGCTAGCGATCGCCTTCGATCGACTCTGCTCGATCTTGCCTTTATTGTGCGATCTCGCCATGAACCCAGAACCCATCGTTGATCGTCGATCTCGCCACGAACCCAAACCCATCGCCTTCGCACTGACGAGTCGCATCGGCGAACCCAGAACCCATCAAGTCGCACCGTCGATCGTCGATCTCCTTCGAAACTAGAACCCATCGCCTCTGACCGGATTTGATATATTTTTTTCTTTGGTTTTGTTTTTGCTTTTGATTGCCAGAGTTTGCTGTGATTTTGAAATTTTTTATAATAAAATTTGTTTGGATGCTGAAAAAATAGCTGAGAAAATGTGAAAATTTTGTAGGAAAATAGCATTTACAGAATACAACCAAACACATGAAAATATTTTCTACAACCATTTTCATAATACAACCAAACACTTGAAAATATTTTCCTTTTCCGAAAAATAGCATTTGCGGAAAATAGATATTTTTCAGAAAATATTTTACGGGAACTAAATGGACTCTAAGGCAAATCTCATTGGCTAAAGAGCTTCAAGTCTTTAATCTATGGCTAAGGCCATATATTATACTTTTTGGTCAACTGACATTTTCTAGTGTTTCCAACTGAGATGTCCATGGTTTGATCCCTCTCACTCATTGATGTTTTGAACTTCTTAAGGGAATATTAGAGGCTGTTTGGATGGCCTTTTTTCATAACTCATAACTCAAAAATGGTGTGACTCATAGCTAGAAATCTGTTTGACACCACCGTAACTCTGTTTCCATAACTCTGTTTTCATCACTCAATTCTCTGATTTTTGAGTGACGAGTTATGGAAACTGAAAGCACATTTTAGCTGTTTTCAGTTTTCATAACTCACAACTCAATGACATTTTCGTAATTAAACATACACCAAGGGACCCACCAGCCGCAAGTTTTGACTCACTCTCCTTTTTTTCTTTTTTCTTTTTTTTTTCTCCACTTTTCTTTCTTCTTTCTCTGTTCTTTTGTTCGGTCTTTCTTTCTTTTCGCCTTTCTCATCTCAGTTCGTTCTTGTATTTTTTTTTTCCGCCTTTCTCATCTCAGACTTATAAAAAAAAAATCAAGAAATAGGGCTAAATGGGTGGGTTGCTTGAATCGGTCTGAGTTTGGTGTTGAAGGACAATTTGAATTTCAGTCTTGAATCGATGGGTTGCTTGCCGGTTTGGGTGTGGGTTTTTTCTGGGTTTGTTGTTGTTGTTGTTGTTGTTGTTGTTGTTGTTGTTTTTTTTTTTTTTTTTTTTTTTTTTTTTTTTTTTTTTGTGGGATTGTTGATGCTATGACACTCAAAGTTGAAGCTTGCCATGGTTTGAAATTGATGGTATAAATGGGTTTCTGGGTTCTTTTTTTTTTTTTTTTTTTTTTTTTCACTGGGTTCGGGTGATCTGGGTACTGAAAAAAAAAAAAAAAAAAAAAAAAAAAAAAAAAACTGTACCGAGTGACAGGTATGGGACTAACAAACAGTGTAAAAAATATTGAGTAATGGGAAGTGAGTGATGGTGCCAAATGGGTGTGATATTTTAAAGTGATGAGTGATGGAAATTGAGTGATGAAAAATTGTGATCCAAATAGCCTCTTACTAATTACTAATATGAAAATTTGAATAACAAATCCAACTTCCACCCAGCTTCCTTTTGACTTATAGGCCATATCATTGTGAAAAATGTGCTGCCCCACAGTGAGCATGTATTGTGGTTTTAGCCCTTGAGGAAGATTAATGTTAAATACTTTTCATTACTCCGCTTTACATATATGTTTTCTTGTACCTTTAAAAGAAAATATGTGTTTCTTGCACTAGAAAAATATGGGTAACGATTAACTGCATTTTAATTCCTTTTCCTTTTTCCTTTGCGAGTTCTCTGTGCAAAGTTGGTGTTGATATTGTCTGAATTTAAGGGTGCGGTTTGGGTTATGATGAAAAATGAAAATTATTTTACTATTCAATTTATTTTTGCTACATTCACTGCACTTTTTAGCATTATTCATGAGTCTCACGCTACTATTTCAATTAATTCTTACATTTATCTACTATATTTTCAGCAATAATTTTTTAATTTTAGCAAAATAAGTAGTATCCAAACACATCTTAAATAGTTGGTGGGTAGCAGGATATGATAAAGAAGAGAAGTCCTCTTGCTCTGTGATCTAGCAACTAGGCTGAATATCTGGAAGGAAAACGACTCATGCACTTCGTTCGCTTTTTAAATTCACCAATTCGGATCAAATAATCAAATGATTGTGATCACTGATTTAAAAGGTTTCATGTGTTTTAAACTAATAATCTTAGTTGTTATTAATAATTTATAATGAAATATTATGACAGTTGAAAAGTTGAGAGTTGCTTTCGAGCCCCAGGACTTGTTTTGGTACATGCCAAATGCATTTTGACCATCAGTTTTAAGGGTCATCATCAAGACTGCTGGGAGTAGGTCTAGGTTCTCAGTTTGTTATTCGAAAGGGATCAAGGTGAAATCTTTCAACTTGGGGAGTCATATTTTTGTCTCGTATTGTTAACCCACTTTCGTTTTGGATT
Source organism: Quercus suber (assembly GCF_002906115.3). Lineage (NCBI taxonomy): Eukaryota > Viridiplantae > Streptophyta > Magnoliopsida > Fagales > Fagaceae > Quercus > Quercus suber. Next base: position 298,305 of record NW_027069610.1, read on the forward strand.
CTTTCATTTCCTGTCGAACTCTTCCAATTTTTGTGATGTTATTCCTTTGTTGGTGACAGTTGATCAAATTATACCAAGCAACATCAACCCTTCGAGCTCCACCATTTTCTACAGCCCACAGTAAATATTTTCATATCATATATGATCCCCTTCTGTCAGCTTAGTAAACTCCCAGTCTCCCACATGCTCAATCCGTTTGGTTAGGCGTTTTCAGAGCCTATTCAAAACTTCATTTTGCAACAGCAACTCCTCATAATTTGTTTTTACAAATGTTCATTTTAAACCCAAATTACCGTTTTGCAACAACTTATCCAAACGCGTAATCTCCTATTCTCGCTACTTATCCAATGGAGAAAATACTCTTCCCATGTGCTTCTTTGACTGCATTTATTTTCTTTATGTGTGGCCAACATGGTGTACTATATTGTACCCCGAACTTACAAAGACATAGCTGGCGTTCTTTATTGCAACTACTCCAATCCCTGTTCACATCAATGGTCCATACCGTATTCATCTTATTCATAAAAAAGAGAGCAGGGTAGACAAGAGAGTCAGACCTTAATAAACTATTGGGGCTGCCATCGTTTTCTTATAGGTTGAGCTTTAAATTAATCCCATCACCTTTTTCTTCTTTATTAAAATTATATATTTTTGTATTTCTAACGTTGGATTTCTTCATAGATAGCTAGTGAAATTTATTCTTGTGAATTTATTTATGCGCAGAGTTCGAGTTGGGTGAATCCCACATTACTTATGATCCAATCGAAATACCATTTTTTTTTCTTTTCCTTTTTTACATATTACTAGGCACTCTTTTATGCATCAACCACTACTTCACGTTGACGTTGGACGAAGGCAGAAAACAGTAGAGAGTAAGCTGTAAACGTTTCCTTTTATATGACTCAACATAAATTTCAAGCTGAGGTTATCTAAGTTCTAATATAGTCACTTATAAAGAGTCAAAAGACTATGAAAATTTGGTGTTCATGATTATTATTATATAAAGAGTGCCAACTAAAAACAAGCAAGTACAAATAGGAAAGTACAAAAACGGGTTGAGTTTGGGATGAAATAAACCATTTTAAACCTAATAAAAATATTGAGAAATGTTAACGAATGTCCTAAAGACATTTGTTAGTAAACAATTTTAAGAAATTTTTTATGGAAAAAGAAAAAAAAGTAATTAATATTTTGATAACTTTTTTAATTTTTCATAAAAGTGTTATAAAAACTTTTTAAAAATAGTTTATTAATAATTGTCTTAAGAGTAGCTGCTAACATGACTTTTAAATATTTTATATTCTAGTCATATATAATCAAATGTTAAGAACTCTACGTCAAGTTCATAGTATTATGTCAAGAGTTTTGTAGTTTAGTTGACAGCATATTCACAGTTCAAATCTCTTTATCTCTAATTATCAATGTATTAAAAAATATATATTCATAGTATTATTTATATTTAAGAATCCAAATCTCATCCCTAGTTCATTCGTTTAGCTAATCATGACGAGCCCATTGAAATTGGTCAAATAAATCGGGGTTAACTTAATATCTAAGATTCTAAAAAATTATTTATTTAAATTTGTGTATTAATAAGCACTTTTACTTTACCTTAAATTAATTAATATTTCAAGAGAGAAATAGGGTCACGCTTGCTTGTATTTTTTTTTTTAATAAAACATACACTATATAATAAAAAGTGGGCTTAGACGCTGTGATTGTGCCAAATGACTTCTCCAAATTGCATAATTTTTTTAGATTTTTAGATTTAAATATATATATATATATATAATTTTTCTTCTCCTATAATCTCTAAGTTGATAAAAATCATAATTTGATTACTGTAGGGGAGAATTTTTGTTTCAGCCCCTTGCAAACTCATTGTCCTCTTTGGGGAGCCAGGCCCGCAAGGTTTTGTCCTCGGCCCCGAGTGCAGGCAAGCAAGGAGGGTTTCATAGTCTCAGCCCCAAGCCTGGAGTCCCACATCGGTTAGAAGAGCGCCCCATCATGCTATATGCCGATGAGTGTCCCCACTACTATGCCACTCTTATATGTGCACTCATGCGTGGTTACATATGCCTACGATGGGACTGCTGAGCATGAGTGCTCACTCACACCTCACTGCTCAAAGAGGACAATGAGTTTGCAAGGGGCTGAAACAAAAATTCTCCCCTACAATTACAATTCAAATTCTTAATATAGTCCATTTAATCTTAATTTGATTATAATCCAAATTCTTCATCTAATTCAATTTTTTACATGTAATGTATTAAACAACAACTTTTTTTTTTTAATTACTACACGGCATGTTTTAATGCATTTTTAGTTGCAGGAATTTTTTTTTTTTATTTTTAGATTTAAATATATATATATATATAATTTTTCTTTTCCTATACTTTCTATGTTGATAAATTTTTTAATTTGATTACAATCTAAATTCTTCATCAAATCCATATAATTCTTATTTAATTTTAATTTGATTACAATCCAAATTCTTTATCTAATCCATTATAAGACTACTGGAATCTAGATCATTGCCTTGGCTAATTTGAGCATTTCTAGATCATATATCAAAAAAGGTTTGTCATGCTGTTATGAATTTTTTTTTTAATAATCTGCCATTTCATCAGATTAATTAGAACAACAACAAGTACAAACATCTTGCCTACAAGCTTTCCAGATAGGAGGAGGCAAATTACAGTTATTATACAAGAAATCTACTTTAAGAGCAATAGCATATTTAGCAGTTGAATGGGCTGCTGAGTTTAGAAATCTCTTAACCCAGCAAAACTCACAATTATCAAAAGATACACTCATGTCAACAGCTTCACGAATGATGGAGGAGATGGACCAATCAGCTAGTTCTTCTGCTTTGGACAGGGCATCAAAACATATTTTTGAATCCCCCTCCACAATTATGTTGCACCAATTTTCAGCGGTAGCCAAGCTTAGAGCCGACAGAATTGCAGCTGCATCAGCTTAAGTAGGAGTGCATAAATCATGAATTCTAGCCCATACCTTTAACATCTTTCCAAACTTATTTCTTGCTACCACAGCTAAGGAGGTGAAAGCCTTTGAGACAGCAGCATCCACATTTAGTTTTATATAGTTTTTAGGAGGGGGAATCCATGAAGTCAATTCCTCTCTCCTATCATTGTCCTGCTTATGGTCCAATGCATTAAGATATTCCTTTACTTTGTTTTTTGCATTGCATATGGTAGAAATGATGTTCACCTCATTGCCATTATGCCAAACCTGATTCCTAGGATGCCATATAGCCTCCATAATGTCTGCCATTTGAAGTGTACTCAGCTCATCCAAGTTCAAGACCACTTTGAGGATGTCCACGTTTGATGCAATATTCATTTTATCAGTTCTTATGCCCCAACTACAGCCAAACCAGATGGCCCTTGCTACTTGGCAATGAAAGAATAGATGAGTTGCTATTTCAGGTTCTTTGCTATAAAACACACAGTTTGGATCAGATGTCCCTATTCTTATTGCCAAGTTGTTTTTGGTTGGTAACACATTGGACCCAGTTTTCCATAGTAACATTTTGATTATGTCATGAGCTTTGATCTTCCATAGTAACATTTTCCATAGCCTTATATGTAGATTTCATTGAAAATGCGCCTTTGCTGTTTGGAACCCAGATTAGCTTATCAGCTCTACCCTTTAAAGGAATATGTATTTTTTGGATAGCTTCAACTAACTCAAAATTAAATAGCTCATTTAGCAGAGATAGATTCCAACAATGATCCTTAGTAGATATCAAGTTAGACACCATTAAAGGGTTTCGTTGAATTGAGTCATCCTTTGGATTTGGTTTAAACCTAGCTAGCCAAGGAATCTAAGGGTCCACCCATACATTAATGGAAGCACCATTTCCAACAAGGTAACAATCTCCCTTAGCAATAAGGGGTTTGGTTTTCTCAATTGCTTTCCAAATTGGGGAAGCATTTTTGGAAGGTTCACTTTGAAGCCAATTCTCTTTAACCTTGTATTTGCTTCTTAGTAAGTTCATACACAAGCTGTTCCTTTTTGAGGCAATCATCCAAGCAAGTTTAGCCAATAGAGCTTTATTAAAATCCTTGCTCTTTTTGAACCCCATCCCTTCAGTTCCTTTAGGTGGACATAGTTTTTCCCAAGCCAACCAAGCCAAATACCTTCCATTTGGGTTTTTTGGATTCCACCAAAATTTTCTGGTCAAAACATCTAACTTATCACACACCTTAGTAGGGATGTCAAAAGTAGACATTGTGTATGTAGGTAAAGCTTGAGCCACCGTTTTAATTAGAGTGGATCTTCCCACCCATAATAAAGTCTTGCTTCTCCACCCTTTCAGTTTGGCTTCCAACCTCTCTTGTAAGAACCTAAAGCCCTTTGCTAGAGCCTTGGTAAGGAATAAAAGAGCCCCCAAGTAAATAGAGTCTGTTTTAAGACTTTTCATCTGTAGAATATGCTTTATGCCCCTGCAAGTCTGCTGGTGGGTGAGTTTGGAGAATATAATCCCTGATTTTGCTCTGTTAAGCAACTGTCTAGACCACCTACAATATTTTTCCAAGCAGTCATTGATGACATTAGCTTCACTCCTACATGCTTTTGAGAATAGAACAATATCATCCGCATACATTACATGTGTGATAGGAGTGCTGCCAATACTAGCCTTAACCCCACTAATATTCTTCTCCATAAATTCCTTCTCTAAGATTCTTGAAAGAACTTCTTGGCATAGTATGAATAGGTAAGGGGATAGCGGGTCCCCCTTCCTTAACCCTCTTTAGGTCTAAATTGCCTTGTCTTTCCCCCATTTATTAGTAACACAAAGGACACTGTTGATACACATTTAAGAATCCATTTCACAAATTTTTCATCAAACCCAAAGTTCTTGAGTACTACTTGGCGGAAGTTCCAATTCACTCTATCATAAGCCTTTTGAAGATCAATTTTGATAGCCATTAACCCAGATTTTACTTTTTTTGTCTTAAAACTATGAAGCAATTCTTGAACAATAATCTGATTTTCGGCAATCCACCTTCCTGGAATAAATGTAGCTTGTGTGGATGAGATAAGCTTATGCATTGTTGATATATAAGCTTATGAATTCACTCCATCATAAGCTTAATTCAATCTATTGTTGATATATAATAATACAAAAAAGTACTTGATAAACGGTATTTGGTAATTTGAACAGAAAGTTAAAGAAGATAATATTCAATTGTGGTTTCACCATTCCCAAAGGGAAGTAAGACTCTAATTCAATTATTGGTTTAAGTTTAAGTAAGATTTTAATTCTATTTATTCTTATTGACTTATTTGGATAAAGTAACAATAAGTACTGTATCAATTTTTTTACAAAGTAACAATTTTACTTTTAGCCTAATTTAAACTTTAATTGTTATTTTTTGTGTGGATAAAGTATCAAATGATAGCTAATATGTATTAACATTAACATAAACTTAATTAAAAAAAATATAATTTAGGTAAAAAAAAAATAATAAGGATAAAGTAACGCCAAAAAAAACTAATTTATTTATATATATTAAATAATGAAAAATTTTGGTTTTTTTATTTATTTTTTAAGTTTACATGCATTCAAACTTCTTTAGCATACAAATTTTGCTTCATGGTATTGACAAAAAACAACATACCCAAAAAAGAAAAAAAAATCATCTTATGCATTCTAAAAACAAACATATTTATTGCACTCTTTTAATATATATATATATATATATGCATTTCATAATACCTTAGTTAACTTAAAAGTAAAATATTTATCTATTTTTATTATCTATTCTATTATTTAATTTTAAGTAAATTAATAAAAAAATTATTTACTTATGAATTTTGATTAAGTCATGCATCGCACGAGTATAATGCTAGTAAAACCAATAAAAGTATTTTAATAAGCATGGTTTGTTGATTATCTAATGTATAAACCTAACATTTCCCAAACACTAATGAATTTAAATTTTGAACTTAAAACTTTTTTTTTATTCTCAATTTCTTAATTATTAGAGTTGGGTTGGATCGAAAAACCATATATATACCTTAACCAATAACGAAAAGAAAAGAACTACAAAAACACAACAACAAAAAAAGAGAGTTTCCTTACACCTTTCAAATTTCAATTCAATCTAACTGTCTATTTGATTACTTTTCTTTTTAATAAATCTAGATACATAATTTTTTAACTATATAACTATACAAGTGACAAACTGTAAATAGTAGACAATAAAATGATAAACTCATATGAAAATTAATGACAACTTTATAGATTATGAAAATTTTGTAAGTAGTAATGCTTTCACAACAAATCTTAGTTGGTAAGTTATTACTGGTTTTAATTTGAATCCATCACTGAAATTACTATTTTACTTATTAGTATCAACTTAACACTTAAAATTTATTGCAAAAGTATTTGTAATTTTCCAAATATTATTCCATATCACCAGTATGTGAATGGTATCTTGTGTTCAAACTTGGCCACCTCAGCATTCTGCTACATTAAAGTTTGTAGCAAGAAGTTATGAAATTTTTTGTAATTTTCCAAATATTATTCCACATCACCAGTGTGTGAATGGTATCTTGTGTTCAAACTTGACCACCTCAGCATTCTTCTTATTAAGGTATTGATCTTTTATTCATCGATCCAGATAAATTTGACCTCTAATATTAATAATAATAAAATTAGTTAGTATAACAACTACCCTAGAAAGTGGCTTCCCATAATAATTGGATGAATGTAAATTATGTTAAACTACCATTGACAATTATCTAGTACGATGCTCCTTGAGAAAAGTTCCCGCAATTCCTTCAATTGTTTTCACGAAATAGGAAATATGTTAAACGTGTTAAGAAGCTACAAATAGTAGATAGATGGAAATGGTAGACCCCATTTTTTTTAATGCTGGGCTGGTTGTAGCTATAAATATATATTGATGAGTCTATTCGATATCATTAATTACTCCTTATTTCATGACAACCAGCCATGTTATTTTCACTTTTTTCATTTATTTGGATGAATTTATTTCCCAGCAGAAATCCAATTACAGGATATATTTCGATAATTCAAGTTAATTGTATCCTCTTTTTTGTAAAAATTATCTTGCGACACAACATTCTGGTGCTTTCATGCTCAATGCAATTTAATTGAAAATGTACTTGTGACCATACTAGAATATCTTTACGGTCATATTTCGTTTGAAAGTTAAAACATGCCAAAAAACTCTTTAAAACATGGTAAAATTTCTATGTTTAATGATCATTTTATATACTAAAAAACAGAAGAAGATGATTTTATCCAGCGGAGCCATAAATTTTTGTTCGGGACCGAGTTGTGACATTAATATATTAGTCAAGACACCCTAACCACATATGTATACACTTTTTTTTATTTAATAAGTTATATATATACAAAAAAGAAACTTAGTATTTTGTATCAAATTGTATACTAAAGCGTGTAAAAATATTTCAATTGAACTAATGACATTTTTTAAAATATGAATGATCCAAAACTAGGAGGAACAAGTTTGGTTCCAAACATGTTTGGAACTCTCTTGCTCTAACCTAGTTGTGGAGCAAAAATTTCAAATTAGGAGGGGCAAAAATAATATTTAACGGACAAGAGAAAAAATAAAAATTAATAAATAAATATATTTATATACTAATGACATTGTCATACAAAATCTAATATAAATTAAACTTAATTTATTTTTCTTATTTTTCATACCTAGTTTAATTTATTCAATCACTCTAAACATTAATAATCAATTGATAGTGAATAACTTTCTCAAAAAAAAAAAAAATTATTCATAGTGAATAACGATTCAAAAAAATCATAGTTAATAACAATCAAATTAAGATATCAATCTAAACACAAAGTTTAAACATAAAATTTAATTCCTTAAATTTAGAAAATAAGTCAATGTAACAAGCATTAAGAATAGAGTAACATACCTACAAAGTTGTACGTGTATCTCACAACCTTGAAACTTTTATAAAATTACGTAGAATCTAACCTTAGCATATACTTAAAATTTGGATTTTTTTTTAAATTATTGTTTTGTGGGACCCGTCCATGTTCCTTAATTGAATTCGTTGAATTGCCGGGAGAAACCATTGAAAGCATAATAAAAAATTGGGTTTTAAATGGGACCCACTCAATACTCATTACTTATTACCTTTGTCTGGAAAAAGATTGAAAATGGAGCTCTTTTGTCATTTTGTGTAGAGTACATTATGTCTTTCCTTATTTATTTATTTATTTTTTGATAGGATAATGTCTTTCCTTATTAGCGTCAAGTCTGCTGGACCACAGTACTGTGTGAATTTTTGAGGAGGTCCCTCTTCCCCTGGTATCAGTTATCACCATTGTCGCCATTAAAAACACATTTTATATATAGTTTTAGTTACAAATATATATATATATATATATATATTTTATGATTGAATGATTTGTTTAATCTGTACATAATGAATTAAAAAAGATAGATTTAAACATGTTTGAAGCAAAATTTTATAAAAAAATTAACAAATATAAAAGTACATTTTATAATAAAAAATAAAATTGAAAAAATAAAATATTGACTCTATAACCATTAGATTAATTACTTTTTAAGAGTATCATCAGATTAACTTAAATATTTGAAGAGCCAACTTTTATTTTTGTAAGCTAAATTTTCAAATTTAAAAATAATTTATATATAATAAAGATTTTTGTTTTTTTCAAAATTTTGGGAGGCCATGGTCCCTCACCTATGCGTGTAGCTCTCCCTCTGATTTTATCACTATGGTCTATGCTAATATGCTCCCCTTCCCTTAAGGTGAATCTTGCGCTAACTTTAACTTGTAAAGACAACTAAACAACTTAGTACGATTTAGCCAAAAAAAAAAAAAAAAACTAAACAACGAAGTACAAAAGACAAAAATATCGTTTTTCTTAAAAAAAAAGAAAACCCTCACACCTTATAAAAAATAGAATATCCTCTACTTTTTTTTTTTTTTTTTTAAAGGAGGAAAAATGAAATATCCTCTTAGTTTGGTAGATCCTTGAGGGACAAATATTAAAGAAGACTCTATTGAGCCAGCCACATTAAGGCGCATGCACCTTACACTGGCTTTCCTATTAACTTTTGTTTCCCCCAACATTTTTCAAACACTTATTAAAATCTCCAAAATCTATTAATATTAATAATGTCTTCTCCAATAAAAACCAACCCCACGTTCTTCTAAATTCATTCAAAATCAGTCTGATTTTTCGTTCCTCGTACGGCGCTCTCTCTCATATGTGTTTCTTTTGTCTTATTTAAAAAAAATTAAGGACCCCATGTAATTCAAGAGAAAGTATCTAATATATAAAATAGATGTCTCACTACCTATAGATCTGACACACTTGTGAGACCTATATGCTATAAGATATATAGCATATAGGTCTCTTCGTACCACATAGTTATCTCTTGCATAAGTTGTAACAACTGTATCGAGTGCCCTTCTTAAAGAATGTGTGCCCCACATACTATAAGATTTTTATCATAATCATATGTAAAGCGCTTGCAAGAGATAAGTTTTCCAAGCCAAATGCCTCTTCATGCCAAAATTATCTCGTGTAGTTTACGAGAGCTGTATAAAGTGCTCTTCTCATAGAATGTATTACCCACATACTGACAAATTTATTTAATTATCGTATGTAGAGTGGCTAAAAGAGAAAAAAATTTCAAACCAAAGGCCTAAATACCATAATTATCTCGTGTAGCCTAGAGCAGCTGTATAATGTGCTCTTATCACAAAATGTGTGCCTACATATGTATGAAACTCAGATTTTGGGAGGGAATATGATGCTCTCTAGTTGGGAGTTTATTTCACAAGAAAGTATCTTATTGATCTCATATGATTGTTAGACTCACACACTACAAGAAAATATGTATAGAACTCACATTTTGAGAGGAAATACAATCTTCTTCATTTGAAAGTTTAATTCATAGGAAGGTATCCTATGCACTACATATATGCATTATCCCTTACATCGTTTCGTACAATTGTGAGATCTACTACATATTGTGAGATCTACTACATACCATGAGAAGATATGCGTGGAACTCATATTCCATAATAGGATATGATTCTCTCTATTTAAGAGAATATTTCCCATTGAAAATTTTACTTTCTCATGACAAGGTGCATATAGTATTATTATCACATAATTTATAATTTTCAATAAGATAACACATATACCATAGTAAATTTATAATATTTAATCTCTAATCAAAATTGTTATAGGTAGAGCAAAATACAATCTCACACCTCCTCCTCCGATCTATAAAACACACACACACAAATACAATCTTTTCTTTAAACAATATGCCTACAACAATAAAATTTGCCCTAATTTAATGAAATGATCGATTGTAGCTATAAATAAGTACTTTCATACTAACCAATTGCTTTTTTCTCAATTGTGCCAATGTCACGACAAAAATATTTCTCTAAAATCTAAATGGGCTTATGTGGTTCATATAGTTGTAACAAAAATTGTGACATAAAAATATGTCTCTAAAATTTAAGAGTCTGTTTAGTATATATGTTTAAATACATGTTTTTAATTTTGAAAAAATATTACACGTATTTTTACATAATTTTTTACTTACATCTATTTTTAAAAAATACAAACAATATTATTAGAATAACATTACCAAACGGTTCTAAATGGGCTTACCTGGTTCATACAGCTGCCATAGAAAATGTGCCCTACCCATGGGTTACACGGAATACAATGAGCCTTACTACACACTATCTCTACCTATTGAATGCTTATCCAAAAACAGAAGACCCAGCCACCAAGGACTTGGAAGATCCAACCACCTAGCTATTGTCGTATTGCTGAAAACCCCATATTAGCCCCCCTACTTGCCCTATTCACTGAGCCCATCTGCCTCACACTCACTACCATCTCAAGGTTACAATCGTCATTTACTAAGTTTAGTATTAACTTATAAAGACAAGGAAAATGGGGGTACCACTTGGGAATTAAATAAACATTGTTACCACGTGGCAAACAACTGGTGATGCGTGACGTTGTACCCCTGACGTCGTCTCGTGACGTCATGTTCACATTCGTAATCAACAACCACCATACCCCCCACTCGCGCCCAAAGCAGGATTTTGTACTTTCGCCAAATCTGACCCTAGGTGGAGAACACGTGTACGGTTAGAGTAAGTCAGGGAATCATTGTGATTGAAATGCGCGTGGGCTTTACAAGCTGATTAACGTGAGGAATTTTCCTCTCTAGCTTCCTCTGATTTTCCTTGCACATGCTCTCTAATCTAAGGTGCTTTTCTTAACTCACATAAAAACCCTCTTGCTTTGCTTCACTTTGGCTTGTAAAAAAAAGAGCTCAAACACAAGGGACTCAAAAGCTCAAAAGATAGTCACATAAACACAAAACACAAAAGTTTCAAAACACACTGAAACTCTCACACACAACAATGGAGTGTACTTGGCCTGAAAGCTTACCTTCTAGCAAGAAAAAGGCAATAAAAGAGCTTGTTCAAGGCCGTGATTTTGTAAATCAGCTACGTTCTTTGCTTAATAAGTCAGCTGGAGATAACAACAACAACAACAACAACAAGGCAGCCCCAGCTGAAGATCTTGTTGTGAAAATCTTGAATTCCTTTACTAATAGCCTCTCCATATTGAACAACGCTGAGTCTGATGAGGTGTCTCAAATTCAGGCCAATACCCATGTCACCAATTGGAATGGTGGCCCCAAGTCATCAGAATCTTCAGAAGAAACTTCCAGGAATACAACACACAAGGATCGGAGAGGCTGTTATAAGAGGAGGTAAAATTTTTTTCATTTACTCTATCACTCCTGTAAGTTTTTATTATTTGTTTTTGTCTAATTGGCTTGGAAGTACTGTACTACCGTATGAATCCTCTAGTTTACCAAATGTAAAAAAGAAAAACAGGTCTAAAACTTGGTATCAATGGTGATCTTATCTATAAATAGTTAACAAGTAGGAGTAGGACAGGTTTGCCTTTTTAATATGCTACTATACAGCTAAGATCATGTGTTAAACTGTACTAATACTAGTAAATTAAGACAGAAAGGAAGTATATGCTTTTGAAAGACTAGTATGCCCCTTATTTCATTAACCGGATTAACCATTTCTGGACTTTCTTATGGAATACTTGGGTTTTTGTATTGAAATCTTGTAAGTCAAATTTTTCTAACAAAGTTATATGATTCCTTACTTGTAGGAAGACAGCTCAGTCGTGGACAAAAGAAACCCCTAGTCTGACAGATGACGGCTATGCATGGAGAAAATATGGGCAAAAAGTAATCCTTAATGCCAAATTCCCAAGGTATTTATTGTTTCATTTTTGATACATTCTATTTAATTTTGTCAAATCCCAAGTTCAGTAATCAGCAAAATCTTGCAAAAACTTTTTTTTTTTTTCTTTTTTTAACTTTACAAAAAAGAAAAATTTTGTTTCTGGTTTAAATATTGCCCAGTAAAAGAAATCAATCAGTATTTTGACGTTATTAAACATTATAAAAAAAAAAAAACTCTATTCATTTTCCAAAAATAATTGAGAAAAAGAACTGTTCCTTATTTATTTATTTTTTGGAGAAAAAGGTAAGCTAGAATTTGTTAGTGACTAAAATCATTTTGGAATGCACCATAGTCCATTAATCTATTGAAGTTTTCTTAAACATGTATAGAAAGTATTGGGAAATGCTTTATTTTCTGTACTCATTCCAAAAAGAAAAACAAAGAAATCAAACCCTTGATTTCCTTTTATAATTGTCTAATCATAGCATAAAATTGATTCTATTTTGTGGGGTATGATGCAGGCATTACTATAGGTGCACTCATAAACATGATCAAGGGTGCCTAGCAACCAAACATGTGCAAAGAATCGATGATGATCCACCAAAGTATAGGAGCACATATATAGGCCAGCACACATGCAGCAACTTCCTAAAAGTCCCTGAATTATTCTTGAATTCTTCTCCGCCTAGTGACTCTTCCGTGCTACTAAGTTTTGACAACTCCACGATCACCAACAAACAAGACAGCCCCTTTTTCACATCCTTCCAATCCTCCATAAAGCAGGAATACAAGGAAGAGATTCCTAGTGATCAGAATGATATCGCTCACATCCAATCATCATCGTCTGATTATCTCATTTCCCCAGATCGAACTGTGGCATTTGAATCACTCGGCCACATGCCTGTCTTATCATCAACATTGGACTGTGACAATGGGATGTGATTTCTGGGGATATGATGGGTTCGGATGACTTTAGCGATGATTTTTTGATAGATGATTTTCCTTTGCACGTTTGATGGACAATTCCAGCATGAGAACAAAGATAGAAGTCAATTGAGCTAGTAGAAAAACAAAAATGTGAGCTTTGGAAGTTTGATGTAGAAAAACTGTTGGGTGACGAATCTTTGGAAGTTTGATGTAGAAAAACAAAAATGTGAGCTTAGTTTCTTGGAATATCTAGAGCTAGTAGCTTGTAGCTAGCAGCCTAGCTCTAACATGTGTGTATTTAAATTAACCTATGTTCTGGTAGCTTATTTGTTCAAAGATGCGTCCAAATGTAACTTTAAACAAATAAATTAGAGTTAGTTTTATTTGTTTAAACTTTAAAGTATTTTTCTATTCCATAAGCTCTCCAAAACATAAACCATAGTTCAATACACATGTTATTATGTGCCACATTTTGGTCTTCATCGTACTCACACTCGTTTCACTAGAAATATAAAACTAGTGAACTTATTATTGGAAAGTTGCAACTACTGTTATGTTATACAGGGCCTTTGATTCGCTTGTATCTGTATCCTGATAGTCCAGAAGAGAGATGGAAAAAAAGTAGTGTATGTGAAAAAGTGAAAGTGATACATACTTAAAAGGCTATGGCTTTTCTTCTTGCTTATAATTTCTTTCTGTCCTCTATTCATTTGTTTGGCCGTACCTATATCCAATGAAATGATTGAATTCAAAGGAATATAGGGTTTTATCATCTATGACAAAAGTAGGTTAAAGAAGAAAATAAAAGAAAGGGAGAGATCGAGAAAATCTAGCTAGGTTCGCTGAATATTATGATTTATGATACATGACAACCCGGTGGGCCATTGAAAGGACTACTACGTAGCCGTAGCAAGCAGGTTACTGTTTAATGTTAAACCAAAGATGATTGCGATGGCCAGTTGAAAATGGTAGCACAATGATACCCTTGTGTCGTTCGAAAGTGAAAGTGAATGTGAAAGGCTCTCTGTTTTTCCAGTAGTTTGAATTTTTCTTTGTTGAAAATTTTAAGCCTATGGGAATGAGTTTTTGAATCTTCGGTATTCAAAATTTTTAGGGCTAGATCTAATTACTTTTGGTTTTTTTTATTGTGTTCTCAATTGTTTAAGATATGGACTTGAAATCGAATATTGTCTTACATCTGAAAGAAACCGAGTGATGTTTTGACATATATAATATTTAAATTTTATTGTGATAACTAAAGTTTTAATATCTTTTAATTCATATCCTTAAGAGGCGCATTAACAATAATTTTTATTGATTATTAATTTATACATAAAAGAAATTTATTGATATTTCTTTCAATGAAATCTATTGATGTTTTAGTTTGCGATATTCAAGTCTTATAATGATAGTTAAAGATTTAATTATTAGTGATGGAATTTGTTGAGTAGAGAAACCAATAAATGCAATAATCAATGATCAATGATGAGTTGGGTAGATTGAATCATCAAGATCATCTTGAAATTCTACCACATAAGTTAAAAAGCACTTAAACAAACAATCTTAGGTTAGCATAATTTTCAAAGAAAGGCAAATAACCCAAAAGCCTTTTCCACCAAACTTCTTCTCTAGAATTATCCAAGAAGATTCCTAATCCTTCTCAATAAAAATTTAATAAACAACACAATTGGGCATTCCACGAAAAAGAAAAAGAAAGAGGATATTATAGGGATTAAAGAAATTTGAGAAATAAAAATTTATACAGGTACTTGAAAGGTGTAAAAATCATATACCGCAAGCCATCTTTGTGTGTGACGGGTACCGATTATTTAAGGGTGAGTTTGGTGTAATTTTTAGCTTTTAACTTTTATGTACGGTTTTTTTAAAAATTTCACTTTTTCTCATTTTTTCACTTTTTCAAAATTTTGTAAGGAACAAGTATATTTTAGCACACTTTTATCAAAAAGTTTTCAACAAAAAACTAAATAAACTGTTCTCAGCTGGTAGTGTGGATAAAATGAGCTGTTCTGAAAATCCTAGAGGGAGCTTTGATCTCAAAAGCGCTTATTGACTGGCAACTGGTAATGAGACTACTACCTTTGATGGAGATTGGATTTGACAAGTCAAAATTCTTCCGAGAATTCAATTTTTTGTATGGAAATGTCTTCATCACAGTTTAGGGGTTAAATCTTGCCTTAATGCTAGAGGAGTCCCAACCGACCCTCTCTGCCCCTTTTGTCATAAAGAACCCAAAACTATCATTCATAGTCTTCGAGATTGTGACTTAATCAAAAAGGTTTGGGCTGTGTTGGGAATTCAGGTAACAAATTTGGGTTTCTTCAAGCCGCCCCTTAATCTTTGGCTGTTGGAGAATGCCAAATCTTCCACCATATATAGCCAGCATCAAATGCCTTGGAAATTCGTTTTTCACTTCGCTATTTGGACAATATGGCAAAAGAGGAACCTGGTGGTCTTCCAAAATAAACCTTTCACCCCAAACATTCAATTGGAGATCCTCCACAAAGCAATGGAGTTTTTCCATTGTGCCTTAAATACAAGAGAGGCAATCTGCCACGTTTCGAAGTCTATCAAGTGGGAAAAACCTGTAGAAGGGTGGAGAAAACTTAATATTGATGGGTCCTCACTTGGAAACCTAGGCAGAGCTGGAGGGGGAGGGCTTATTTGTGATGAAGAGGGAAATTGGGTTTTGGGATTCTCAAGGCAGATCAATATTACCTCAAGTTTTATAGCTGGCTTAATGTTGTGTGTTGAAAGGAATTTCACTGCTGTTGTTATTGAAATGAATGCCAAAGCAATTATTGAAGTCCTGAATAACCCTAACAATACTAATCTAATCATTTCCTCCGTTGTGGATGACTGCAGGAAGTGGGCTTCCCGAGTTCCCCATATTCGTTTTGATCACTGCTATAGAGAAGCTAATAGGAGTGATGATATGCTAGCAAGGATGGAAGCTCAACAATCTTCCAGTTTTATTTTGTATGATAGTCCCCCTAAGGGCTTGCAATCTTTTTTAGACTTTGACTGTTCTGGTTTGTACTTAAACAGGCGCTGCCCTAAAACTGTTGTTAATTTCTAGTTTAAAGGCATTTCCCTTTTTACCAAAAAAAAAAAAAAAACAAAAAAAGAGTTGAGGGCTATTGGGGGTAGTGGAACATCATGATGGTTATAATTGATGTAGCCAATGAAGGTATAGGTTGAAGGGCTCTCGTAGTAGTTTTGGTGATAGTCATGGTGATTAGGCACGCATGTGCAGTGTTTGTTGTGGTTTTGGGAGAATCAACCTTTAGCCCATGAAAGATGTAACAAATAAACATATATATATATATATATATATAATTTTAAAATTGACGTATAAGCAATGGAAGCTCTAGAATTTCTTTTCAGGAGGTTATTAAAAAACTTAAATTAAACAAATTTAATAAAAAAAAGAATTGAATATATCGAGTTATCGACAAAAAGAATCAAACATGACATTTTACTAATTTACTTTTACAAGTTTTTATATTTTGACATTATTATAAGTTTTCATTATCTATTGTCAATGTGTGTAGGTGTAACTATTTTATTTTGTAAAGTTTGTATAACATTTTGTATTTTTATGCAATTGTCATTATTTTTATAAAAATATTTTAAACTAAATGGCAAAACTCAACTTACGTGCATTATTTTAATTATTGACCTAAAGAGCCACACCCATCCATACATATATAAATAACACACCGTGTTTACTTAACCAATTAAATGTTTGAAGAATCACTAATTTTACTATTTTTTAATCACTAAATTTACAACAAAATGATGTTATAACATGATAACAATACATACACATATAACAAACCCTCTATATTTTCTAATTATTAAATTATATAAAGTTAAATTATATTATTATATTTATACTATAATATAAAGTAGAAGATGCCAATAGTCAAATCGAGAATAGAAATTCACGAGAGAGATATTTCTGATGTATGTTATTGGTTGGTTTTGGGATGATTTGTGTTATTTAGTTTTAGGCTAAACTGATCTATGTCAGAATGTGCAAGATTTAAGTCAAGGTGTTTAAAAATATTTTAAAGGTAAATTAATTAATAAATAATATTATATATATATATATATAAATATTTTTTATCAAGTCATGGGGTTTATTTAAACCCCCGAAGCATTAGTAACATCGCCCCTGCCTATTAGTTCTACCTTTCATTCTCAAATAAAATGAAGACCTTATCACTAATTTTGGAGAGAGAGAGAGAGAGAGAGAGAGAGAGAGAGAGAGAGAGAGAGAGAGAGAGAGAGAGAGAGAGAGAGAGAGAGAGAGAGATTGCAATAACTTCTTTTGTGTTCTTTCTTCTTTACCTCTTTAGAAAACTCGTTCCCTAAAAACTCTTGAGAATCTTGATCAAGTGTATCTATCATTTGGTCTAGTCATTGAATCAAATATCATTAATTTAAAAAAAAAATAAAGTAAAAAATATTAAATTATCAAGAATATATACGTGAAATTAGTGAGCTATTAATTTATATATACTTCATTTTAAAAAAATATGTATAAACATTTTTTTTTGATACGGGTCCTTAGAATACCCACGAATAAATTTATAAGTGTAATAATAATATATTTAATAATGCTAGTAGGAGTGGACATACCAAGCATGCATGTTTAAATAAACTTATTTTACTTAAAGAAGTAAATTAAAATAAGTTTATATATATATATATATATAGAGTTGGGTTCAAGTTACACTTAGTATAACTTTAATCAATATTACACCACTCAATATTTTTTAATTAGATTCGAATATTGACAAATCCACTGTTAGATTACATTATCTTCATATATTCTCTATGCTTTCAAAATTTTAAGGTGACTAAAGATTAATAACCATCTTATCAATCAATTGTTAAAATTCAAGTTTTTATAGTTTAAAATAATGCATAACATATAAGTTTATGGATCAAATGGTAAATAACATCTGATTGATATGAAAATTGGCATGCATGTTAAGAACATGCAATTCAACGATTGGATTTTCAAAATACTAATTCAATAACAAGTTATTAAGTGGTATAGGAAAATTATTAGGTACTCTCGGATTACCATAAATGTGTAATCCTCCCTCTCACATGAATGATAGGTCACACCATGAATTTAATTAGTGGGACCCACCATTTATGTGAGAGGAAGGAGTACGCATTTATGGTACTCCGAGAATACATAATAATTTTTCGGGTGGTATAATATTATTTAGATTTACACTAGGTATAACTTAAACCAACCCATATATATAATTCATATAACAAACTAAGCAAAATAGGCCCTCATGCTTCTTTGGTCATTGGCCATTGGATTATATATGGGTAATTGAAACACTTGTAACAAATTTATTTTCTATATTTTTAATATGACATTAATTAAATTTACTGTCACATTAATTTGCAAGTTTCTTTCAATGAAAATAAATTGATACTAACTTAAGTGTTTTTTTTTTTTTTTTTTTTTTGTCGAAGGCTTTGTAGCTGAATTGACATTTTCCCATGTACAAAGTGCTTGGGAGTTTAGAGGGAAAAAAAACAGTGGCATAAAAAGTCATACAATTTATGCAGGGTGTGTGGAGTTCTTCGGGTCACTTGTCTCAAAATGTGCGTGCAAAGTGTGAACTTTTGCAGTCCAACTGGTTTGCTTGGAAAAGGCCAAAGGGGCTAATGTTAAAATCTAATTTATCTAATCTTTACTCTATTTGTACGTATGCTTAATGAATGCATTTCCTTTCATCTCATATTTTTTTTTTTTTTTATAAAAGAAATGAGAAATGTGAAGCGAGCAATAAGAGTAGGTATATGCATTTGCCAATATTTATGGTCTATTTGGGATCCGCTTATTTTGCTGAAATTGAAAACTTTTTTCTAAAAATATTATAGACAAAGGAAAAAGTTAACTAAAATTGTACAATAAAACCCATAAATAGTACCAAAAAGTGTAGTGGGGTCTATAAATAGTAGCAAAAATAAGCTGAATAGTAAAAATAAGTTGGGTTTTTAATTTGGAGCCAAATAAAAAAACAGTTTATTAAAAAATTAGCTTATTTTACTATTCAGCTTATTAAATATATTATTATTATTGTGGGGGTAAAAGTCAAGAATTATGTATTGGGCCTAGGGTCCTATTCGAAGACTAGGGCGTGTCCGAAGAAGAGAAAATGATTGAGAAGGAACCCAGATGAGAAAAATATACCTGGAAATGAACGAAGAGTACAGTTCGAGGAGAGCGTCAGTAGTCCAAAGAGTGTGATCCCCTCAGATATAGAGAGTCTCGATCAAGCAAGTACTTGGGAGGTTCAAGTGGCCTTCTTGACGATTCCAATAATAAGGATAAACTTCAGGCATGTATGGAGATGATAAGAACGGATAAATATCTAGAGGAAAAGCTGCTACCACCACATTAAATGTACTGCAGCAACTTTTCTGGCCGCATTAATGTGGAGAAGACTCCTGAACAGTGCACTCTCAACCACCACCACTCACAGAGAACCAAAGAAGAGGCCTGATGGGATATATACTCAAGTAAATGTTCAGATGACTAACAAGTGTACGATTAAGATGATCCAAAAGACACTATATAATGTAAAAGATTCCCCATAAGAAGGGGATAGAGAAAAAAATAGAGAGAGGGGGAAGAAGACAAACTGTAGCATAAAAGATTGTTAGAGTTCAAAAACAAGATTCTAATTTATAAATTATCTCCTCGAATATCTATTCAGTCAAACTTTATGAGTGTTCTTATATTTATTTATTTTTGAATCTCATGCTAGCCGTTGTTTAATTCATATCCAGCCCAGCTCTTTTACCCACTTTCTACAAATTCATTGGGCTCATACTCCAGATCTTTTGGGCTTGGGCCACAAATCTTGACCCTACAATTATTACACTTATTAAAATAGCAAACCAATTGAATAATAAAATAAGTTGGTTTTTTAATTTGGAACCAAATGCACACTTGCTCCAAATTAAAAAATTAGCTTATTTTGCTATTCAGCTTATAGGTCTCACTGTACTATTTTAGTTAATTTTTACATTTATCTACAGTATTTTTAGCAAAAATTTTTCAGTTTCAGCAAAATAAGCAGATCTCAAACAAATCCTTAATTGCTTCTAAACTTCTTTTTTGCTTTGAAAAATACTACAAAAAGGGTGAACAAATAGAATTGTTTTATTTTAACAATATTTTAGATAAATATTCAATTTTTTTATATTTAAAATTTTAATTGACACATTAATTTGTAAGACTTAAATATTAATTTTCTAATATCTTTTATGTCACTTTTTTGTTTAACATTTAAAAAAAAAAATCATTCTTCTTTTAAGGTAGGTAAGGAGATAATATATAGAGAGAGATTTATATGCAAAGAAATATATGTATTTTATTATTATTATTATAGAGTAGTGTTTTCACCCTTTAGAGATTGTTTTTATACGAGAAGATTTAGTGATCAGGAGAATATATTTTTTTTAGAGAGAGAAAAAAAAAAAAAAGAGCAGGAGAATATTTAGAAATCAAATGGTATATTTATGCAACGAAATTAATATATGTAACATTCTTTTAAGAAATATGTAGGAGTTGTGTCCCTTGGGACTCACACAGTGAACCCCACATACACCTGAAAGTAACGTCTTTTTTTTTTTTTTACCCGATGCATAGAAATGATTTGCATATCCCTAGTATTATACAAAAATTTAATCTCAACAACTAAAAAAAAAAAAAAAAAAATCTACCTAGTAGAATTTGCCAGCAAGCTCTCCCCACTTAAAATAAACAAACACTAATTTAATTTTGCGTTAAAGAAAAAAGAAGTTGCCAGACCGAGGCATCACACAAGAGTGTCCATTGGGAATGAGAAAGTTTGTTTGAATAAACAAACGCTAACTAATATTTTTGAATCTCCAAGGTTTGTTTTTGTTTTTTGTTTTGTTTTTATTTTGTTTTTAATTTTTTAAATTTTGGACAAAGAAAATGAAAGATCTCCAAGATTAAGGGTATGTTTGAGGCTGCGTTTGTTTTGACTTCAAACCACTTCTGGAAATGATTTTTCGTAAATATGTGTGTTTGGTAAGCA
This sequence comes from Quercus suber, assembly GCF_002906115.3. NCBI lineage: Eukaryota > Viridiplantae > Streptophyta > Magnoliopsida > Fagales > Fagaceae > Quercus > Quercus suber. The sequence goes on from NW_027069610.1 coordinate 319,697, forward strand.
TATGAAAATAGGGTCAACGGAAATTAATTTCAACTTTAACTGTAAAATACACTTTTCAACCGGAAATCAATTTCAGTTTCTATTTACCTTCAAATGGATTCCAGCCCTCAAAGACAAAGAGAGAGAGAGAGAGGGAGAGAGCACTCCCCTCCGGCCAGCCAAGCTCCGGCCAGCCCAGATCGTGCCGCCCCCACCGCTTAGATCACGTCGCCCCACCGCCCAGTTCACGTGCCGACCAAGCTTTTTTTTTTTTTTTTGTTTTTTTTTTTCTTTCCCTCAACGCTTCTTCTCCCAATCTGGGCGATCTAGCCGTCACTGCTCAACGTTACCGATCCACCCCTCCCTCATCACCGATTGGGCCTCTCCCTCATCACCAATCCACCCCTCCCTCATCACCGATCATCCACCGAGCTTGGTCTTGTGATTTTGATTTTTTTTTTTTGTTTTGATTTTTGTTTCTTGTGTTGTTTATATATTTTGATTCTCTGTAATAATATTTGTTTGGATCAGGAGAAAATGTGAGAAACATGATAAAAATGGGTTTTCTAGAGCATTTTCAGCAACACAACCAAACACCAGAAAATATTTTTCAAAGCATTTTTTGAAATGCAACCAAACAGCCTGAATATATTTTCCTTTCCCGAAAATAACACTTCCGAAAAATATTTATTTTCCAGAAAATATTTTACATGAACCAAACACAGCCTGAATATCGTTTATTTGCTGAAAACTAAAAACTTATTGTTGAAAACACTGTAGTAAAGTAATTTTTAAAAGTATGAATAGTGTTGTGGGATTTAAATTTACTTAGAAATCTGTGTTTTGCTGATAAATTCATAAATAGTACCTATGAGACCTACTAAAAAAAAGCAGACACATGGATTGGGCAAAACGCCCAATCCAAATGCACGCTAAAGAGGAAATTTGTAGGTTTAAAGGAGAGGAGGCCCACTATAACTATAAGCCGTGGGTTTGGGGTTCAATGTCGTATAAAAATTAGCTCTCCCATCATCTATCTTTCATAATCAATCCTAATCTCATACAAAAAGTCACCATGAAGATCTAATTTTCTACTAAACCAAACAATCAACATTAGTCAAGAAATTGTACCTTTGTTGTCATGTGTTGGACTAAAGTAATCAGAAACAACAATTAGAGAGAGTTTATAGGGTGAGTGTGAAGTTGTGGAGAGGGAGAGGAAATCTCAGCCATGTGGGGCAACAATTATATACAACCACTTCATAATATAATGTATGTTTTGTGACTCTAGAATCATGGAATTGTAATAAGCACTTCTAGTGGGATACTCCTATCGAAGAACCAGCTCAATCCCAAGAAAGAATACTTTTAGCAACCAAGACCGATCCACGAAAGTTGACAAAGAAGGTTTTGATAGTAAAGTCTATGGAAGATCTTACTGTGTAAAAGTGGTAGGGTAATAATAGTTAAAATATTACTTACCTCTAGTGTCCCCAAAACCAGAGACCAATGAAATAAAAGTTCAATTGCGTTAAATGTAATCGATGGTTGGTGGGATGCATTAAACGTTGATAGAGGGGATTTAGTGACATAGTGAGCCTTTTTTTTTTTTTTTAAGGAGGATCAAATCGTCTAACTACTCAAGTGGAAGATGCCCTCGAGGGTGCAATTATGTTATCCTGAGGCACATTAACAATTAAGGTTCTTTTGGGTCAATGATTGTCGATTGAGAAAGATTTAATAGTCAAGCATGTGTTGTGTGAACTTGAGATCTTTTATGGAGCTCGGGTTGAACCTCACTTCAAGTTGAGATATTCTATCATACTGACTTAATTGAGAATGATGTCCATAGTAGATTATCTGTGATTCCAAATGTGATATTTAAAATTAGCTGGTTAGTAAGTTTTTTAATTGAATAATAAAGGGAAGGTTTGAAATTAAAACTTAAAAAACTAAACATTAAGTGGAAGCAAGTTGGAAGGACCACCCTATCGTTGAAAGTGAAAGAACAATACTTGGCTGATTACGCATCACACTACACACAATATAATACAGGTCATTTCTTGACCTACCCCTTTCAAAAAAGTAAGAGTGAAAGGAAGAAAGAAAGTATATAGTTTCATGGAAATTGCCTGGGAAAAAGAGGGTAAAGATGAGTCAATCAACTGAATCAAGAATTTAACAACTAAGCCCCTTTCAACATCAAAAGATTCAAAACATTTCTATTGGAGGCGGCTTGAAAAAAAAATGTACCTATCCCATGTGTGACTGGTGTGTGTGAATTGGGCGTGAGGCATTCACATTCGCAAATGACATATCCACATTGGCTTTTCGACCCTCGTGGTTCTGAAAGTGGGAATTCTTTAAGCTAAAGAGACAGAAATGGTGGCACCCTCTAGCATCCTTTCCAGGCAAGTATATGAAAGCAAAATAGAATAATAGCAAAGTTGAATAGAAACGAAGACGACAAAGGAATAGAGATAAAGACTAGTCCTATATATCCCGGGCACCACGCAAAGATAGGACCTGCCTTCCCTTGCTAAAAGATTTTTGTGATATTTTCCACGTGGAAAAAGCTGTTTGTTTAAACGATTAGGCCCCGTTGTACAAATAATTGGAGTTTTCACTTTTCCCCTTCAAGGCTCCAATTAATTAATTAAGAAGTATAGATTAGTGACATTCCAAATCTACTCACTTTAAGGTATATGCACTCCACTAAACTTTATGCCATTTTTATTTGAGTGTATCATCATTTGAAAGTATTCACTAATTTGATAATCATTTATATTCTATCAACTTTTTTAATCAGTCAATAATAAAGGTAAAACACTTTTTTTTTTTTATAAATATAATTAACATACATAGTACCGTATTTCTTGCTCTAGATTTGTTTTTTTTTTTTTCAATTTCAAAGTGAGGTGATGGAGCGTTTCTATTGAATCAGTAATGAATTGGAACTAAGCTCTCTCACGGTTTAATTTCATATAATTGTATTTTTTAAGTTACCCAACAAATAATTTGTTTTTTTTCCCCCCGAATATTAACTACAATTACTAGATTTTGATGGTGGGGATTTGATTCAATGATTCTTATATAATCGTGAGGTGAGAAACAAAAATCTTATTACGTGATAAAAATTATTTTATGTATCGGATTATATTTATCTTCCATTTTTATATTGTATAGGTCCCACGGCTATGTAGGACTCATATCTTTATCATATGTGAGGAATGATGCATGTATCAAACGTCAATTACTATATTTTGAGGGTGAGAATTTAATTCAATGATTCTTATATAATTGTGAATTTTGAAATGAAAATCTTGTTAAGTAATAAGAATTATTTTATGCATTTGATTTATGTATCTCCTAATTTTATATTGTATAGGTCTCACAGCTGTGTATGACTCATATCTTTATCCCATGTGAGAAACAATGCATATATCAAATATTAACTTCAATGAGGGTGGGAATTTAATTCAATGATTCTTATATAATTGTGAAGTTTGAAATGAAAATCTTGTTAAGTAATAAGAATTATTTTATGCATCTGATTATATGTATCTCCTATTTTTATATTGTATAGGTCTTGTAGTTATGTATAACTCATATATTTATCCAGTGTGAGGAATGATGCATATATCAAAACTTCAATTACTATATTTTAATGGTGGGAATTTAATTAAATTATTCTTATATAATTGTGACATCTAAAATGAAAATCTTCTTATTATTATTATTATTATTTAGAAAGGAATGAAAATCTTGTTAAGTAATAAGAATTATTTTATGCATTTGATTATATGTATCTTCCATTTTTATATTATATAGGTCTTACAACAGTGTATACCTCATATCTTTATCCTGTGCGAATAATAATGCATATAACAAATTTATTTAGTGTATATAGTTAACTATGCATATGTTCTCCATATCAATTTGTCTCTGATTAAGCTAAAATCAATGATCATTAATGTATCACTGATTTTAGCATCAATCAGAAATATTTATTTCTGTAATTAGTCGGCTTTGAGGCCTGTATAATTATCATTTACCCTTGAATTTTGATTGTACAAAAATACACAAATTATACAATACACAATTATTCTACCGTTTTTCATTTTCTATTTTGATATTGTTCTTATTATTTCGAAGCTATTCTTGATATTGTTTCCCCAACTTTTATTTCCTTGGCTCTTTCTTTTTTTCCCACCTGAAAATCTAATAATTTTTCATAATTAAGGCAGCTTTTAAATTTGCAATGAAAATTGACCGAGTGGACCTTTGATTAGGTGAGTTGGTATTATTAAAAAGAAGACTTTGTACAGCAAAAGTTGTCCGAATCAAAACCAAAAGAAATGATTATGGATAGTACAGTTTGCTAAACCTTTTTAATTTTTATACTTTTAATTAAAGATTAAGAATAATAGAATGCCACCACGCAGCCACGCGGTGAGCACAGAGCGAACTATTCTTTCGCCTTTTACTGAAGAATAATAGAATGCCATATACAGTTAGCTCACCCCAACACACCAGGTGCACGAGGCTGACAAGATTCAACATTTTCTTTTTCCTCATTTGTTTTTTCTACTACTAGAGTACTAGGTAGGGACCCCTTGATCTTGAACTCTCGGTCTCGGATTTTCTTGCATGTCATCATCAAGATATCGACACCCACACATAAAAAGTTAAAAAAAAAACACAAAGCAACAAGGAGTGCTAATTCCACAAAAGCTAAAAACTGTGGCTTTTAGGTAGTGTGGGCTTTTATATGTCATTGTTGAAAAGAAATCCATGATTTTGAGCACTAAAGGAGGGGCACACTATGTGGAATCCATGTGAATAAGGTATATTCTTTATGGGCTGAAGCCCAGGCTGCTTGCCTTGTTAATTTGCTGTCCAAATGACGAGGGAAGAGGGATATACTCTTTGATTATGCTTCACGGGGATGCCGGACGATTCTTTAAAGCTTCTTCCTATTATTGAAGGCATTGGGTCCCTCTTAGTTTTAGGTTCTATTTCTTTTCGCAAAACTTTGCATGAAATAAGATAAAAGGGGTTAAAACTTAAAAGCCTTCTAACTCTCACATATTGCCTAGAATTTATGCACTAGACTAACCCTATAAACTAACCCAAGATTAATTTGTTTTGTCTGTAAGTACATAGGCCTACAATCTTAGGCCATAATGTCTCTAACATAGAGAATTCCTTTGCTCACTTACTAGTCGTTCGCTCGGCTCCTTCTTGTAACTTTGTGGGAAGAATTCTTATCTCATTTGTCTCATAATTTGATTTGATTTAGATGTGATCTTTTGTTTCAGTTTGAATAATTTTATATTATTCATTAAAAAAAGGCAATAAGGAACCCATGAAAAGTTTGGGTCATCTGGTCCGTTCATTTTAGTTTATTAAGTTAAGTATATAACCCTCTAACTTAAGCAGTTTTCCTAAGCATAATTGTACTTTTATGCAATGTATTTTTTTTATTTAAAATAACTAATAAAAATAAGCTTATCATCCTATTAAAAAAAAAAACCATGTTGGGCTTGATCCAACTACAATAGGCTGCTTCAGCTCCTGGATGAATCTTCCTCTTATAATGCCCGAAGTACCTATGGGGTTTGGGCCCAACTATAACGAGCAAACTCGGCCTTATTGGAAGGAATCCAAAGCGTGCGCACTGTGGACTAAGAAATAAGAGGCCCAAAAAATGACCCAACTCCCTCACCAGCCCTTGAACCCTAGACTTGTTAGTTGTTACCAAGGTGATGATTATCAGATAACCTGGAGAGAATTAGAGAAAGAAGTGAACATAGTCAATCTTTATCCATTCTTGACACCAATAAGCATGGAAGTGACTGTGTGTATTAATGAAGGAATTATTGCACCCTCCCATGGCCATTGGATCGTACATGTGATCCTCTTGATCAATACAAGCAAGGTTATCAAAATTGGATTCCAACGTAGAATCGTGAAAGGTAAGTGAGATCGTGAATCATAAGAACGAATAGTGGATTGTAAGATCCTACATATTTTCAAATTTAAATAAAAAAACACATTGATAATGACTTTGTATGTTGAATAATTACATAAATTGTGATTTTATCCATAAAAAAACAAATATTTGCATGTCATACATCTCTACGTCTATACTAACAAAATAAGAATATTTAAAATTTGACCAAATGTATCTAAAAAATTCAATAAATGTTTAATTAGCATCCAAATACCAAAATATTTATCAAGCCATATGGAAATATTTTCCAAGTTCCAAGTTTAAAATTGAAAATAAGTTATCAAATGGAAACTAACTAACTAAAATATGAAATCTAAAATCAAGATGAATATTAAGGTGAAGTGAACATTTAATTATTCCCCTTCTAGGTTTCTTATAACTGCCGTCCTAACTCCTAATCATCATCATCCAGTTCATCATCTATGTAAGCATAGTATATTTGTAAACTAGAGTTACAAAAGATATCAAGATATAACTTCACCCTCAACTATTCAAGTTATACCACTCAGCAACAATTATAGAACATGCTCAAAAAAATCAATCAATCAATATACAAATACAAGCATACTAATAAAATTATATATAAGAAAAACATTTGAGTAATATTAGAACACAAATTAGTATATTGATCAAAGAAATTCAACAACATTATAGGTTAAAAGGTAGCAAAGCCAATATAAATTCTTCATTTAGAAATGATGAAGCATTCCTTCATTTTGATTACAATTGAACTAGAAACAAGAAAATGTTGGCTTAGGTTAACATAATTATAAATAAAATAAATAAAATAAAAAGTCATACCATCATAACATAGAAAAATAAAAATCCTTAAAGCTTCATCAAAGCCAAAAATTTATCCCATAAAAAAAAAAAAAAAAAAAAAAAAAAATTTTTTTTTTTTTTTTTTTTTTATGGGTCTAAGATGAGAAAGGTGAAAAGGAAGAAAAAAAGAAAAAGAAAAAAGAACGAACAGAAGATGAGAAAGGCGAAAAGGAAGGAAAAAAAAAAATGAACTGAGATGAGAAAGACGAAAAGGAAGGAAAAAAGGAAAAAGAAAAAGAAAAAGAAAGATCGAATTGAGCTGAAGAACAGAGAAAGAAGAGAGACAAAAAGAAAGAAAAGTGGAGAAGAAAGAAAAAAAGAAAGAAAAAAAAAAGGAGAGAGTGACTAGTGGGAAAGAGAAGGTACATCTAACTTGACATGACCGTGGGACCTTCAATGTGTGTTTAATTATCAAAATGCCATTGGAAACTGAGTTTTGGAAACTAAAAAACACCTAAAATGTGTTTTTAGTTTCCATAACTCATCACTCAAAAATCAGAGAATTGAGTGATGAAAACAAAAACAGGAAACAAATCCAAACAATTTTTTTTTTTTTATCGTGGGACCCACATATTTTGAGTTATGGATGATGGAAACAGAGTTATGAGCTATGAAAACAACAAATCCAAACACCCCCTAACTTACTTTCTAACAATTGAAGAAAGCAAGTTGTGATGAAGATCAATAGCAGAGGTTTTTGGCTGCAGTGCCTCTCCCATATACGCAATGTATGCCTATGTATTAATGAAAATTAAATTTCTAATTAGCAAACGAATTCCATTATATGAGTTGAAGTAAATCATAAAATTCAAATAATATACTTAATAACAGCTCATATAAATTATAAAAAAATATATATATTCACCTTTCTAACTGTGTCACTAGAACCATGAGTAAATGACCATTGACACTGCGCAGCTAGAATGAAGAGGATGATCATAAAAATTTGAACCATTTTTGATTCCCCCATTGCATGCAATACCGCTCTTCCTTTCTTGCTTTCTCTCTTGCTCCTATATTTATAGTTAAGAGTTTTCTGAATACAAATCCTCTGTACTACATTTTGTGTTCCACTTTATGTTCAATCAATCACAACTTGTCATGTGTTTATTTTTTTGGATATACACCATTGTTAGTTTCTTTAAGACATTTTCTCCTCTTCCCGTGTGTGTGTGTTAAAAATACTTTGGAAAATGAGTGTGAGTTAAAGAGATTTAAAACATGTACTGTGTACCAAAGAGTTAGGCCTTTTTGGATATACACAACTGTTAGTTTCTTTAAAACTTTCTCCCCTCTTCTTGTGTGTGTTAAAAATACTTAGTATTCTTAAAAAAAAGGGGGTTAAATTTTGCAAGACTTAAAAAAGATGAGACATCTTATTCCTTTTTCTATCTTTAGCTCGAGAGGGAAATTAGAATTGCAAGAATTATTATGTTTAGGTGTTACTTCAATATAATTAATTATACACCGTTCCTTTATTAGCTTGTCGTCTGTTTTAAAAAGAGACTAAAGGCTGAAAAAATTTCGGCATTGAAATTTTTTATTTTTAGAGATTTTTTTAATAGAATTAATTAAACAATGTGCCCTTCCTCAAAATTAATCAATGTATAAATTAAGAGTATGTTATTTATATAATTAACTTAACTCACCACTGGAGGCTGAAATAGAATTTTAACAACTTTATTTACACCTTAACAATATCATCATGCCACATCATTGTTGTAGCATAAAAAAAACTTTAATATTTAAAATTTTTTTTCCTGGGTACAAAAATTACGTTGCATAATTTTATTGGACAATTTAAATGCTTTTGGCAAGTTTATGTGACATTTAACAGAAATTTTGGACGAATGTGCTTTTGATACAAATAAAGTATAACTTTAAGGGGTAAAATTTAAATTCTAAAACTTCAGGATGTAAATTCCAAAGACTCCCAAGTTTTAGGGGTGTGGCTTGCACTTTTGTTTTTTTTTTATTTTTTTATTTTTAGTTATAGACTAACCCCAGTTAATTAATCTAATTACCAAGTTGATTAATTAGTCAAATTACATGCAAATTAGATTAAGGCACGATCAAGCCACCAAACTAAATTAAGTCCAGTGGAAAATAACTTTAACATGATGATTTGATCATGATGGGGAAAACCCTTGTAGGCAAAACTCCACCAAATTAATTTCAAGTCACTGCTCTTGAAGAATCCACTAAAAAGAAAAAAAAACAGCTACAAGTATAAAGAATCTTATCCTACATGTTTATCCTAAAATGCCTACCTGCAGTTGATAACCTACTACGCTATACGAGTCTTAGCCAAAGTTTTGAATTCCGTTCTGGTTTGGCTACTGGAATGAAATATTTTGGTATTGGTATGCATCGGTGCACCATTTTCAGATTACGCACCAGATATATATATATATATGTATGTATGTATGTACACACAAATATCACTTAAAAAAAAATTAATGTTCTCTTTCTTTACTCTCTTCTTGACCAAATAGATCTAGTTAAGCGCATATACAACCTTCCTCCTATCTTGCTATTGCTTGACATACATAGTAAATATGGTCAATAGATAACAGATAAGTTTGCTATTGCTTAACAATCTTCCTCTTTCGCTACTACCTAACAGTGGCACGGTAAACCTTCTCTTATCCTCTCTTCTCCTCTCTTTATCTGGGAAAATGGGGGGGGGGGGGGATTTGATTTTGCCAAAGACATTTCAGACCAAAAAATATTTTCTAGCTGGAACTCCTGAAATTGACTAGAATGGCATGTTTCATCTAGAATGGTCTAGTATTTAAACCGAGACGGAACTAGGGGTATGGTTGTGCTAGATTGGTTGTCGGCATGGAAAATTTTGGTAATTCTGGCTAGAACGGAACGAATTTCAAAACATTGGTCTTAGCTCAATCTCCAATTGAACTTGATCTTGTAGAAGACTTCTCATTTGCATGAATCTCCTGATTTGTGACTAACTCCACAATAGCCTTTTTGATTGTTGTAACTTTGTGGAGTTCTTCAATTCATGCTTGGATGAATTGGTAGTAGCTTGACACAAAACTCTAGATGCATAAACGTCCTATTAAGTGTGTCACTCTATCTTTTTCTTGACGGATGTAAAATATGTCTTTTATATGCTCTGGAACTTAGTGCATGAATTCCTAGAAAGCCAAGTCATCATGGGCCGAAAATATAACTTAACAAACCTTGATAGACCGAGCAAGGTATCAAGGTTCACTAAATCTCAATAGATTGACAGACATCAAGCCAGGTATCAATTCATGCTGATGCAATTTTTCTTGATCAGTCTTGTGTCTTCCATCATACTACTTGTTCATTAAACTTGTTAATCCCATTGAAGTCTTCTTGAATATACTAGAAACTAAGACTCAAATAAACATAAAGTGCTTTTGTTGAAGGGTATGCCTATACATAAAAACATGACCCTTACAATCTTGATCGTTTTCCATTAGATATCATACCAATAGCACACAAAAGTTCTACTTTTACAGATTTTGAGAAAATTGAGTAGGTCTTACTCCCTTTTATCATACCAATAGGGTTTTATGTTTTGTCTTAAGTATATATACCAAAACTATATTTGAAGATTATTATTACTATTTATCTGTTTATTAATATTATTAGGACTTCTAAAAGTGAATATATATTATGGAAAGGCAATACATGCACACAAGGTTGTTTAAAAAAATTAAATTAGGATTTGTTGAACCATGTACATCTACCTAATACACACAATGTACACACAACTTCTATTTTAATTAAATTAAAATCATGATTTCAAGTCATAATTCTAGTTAAAAAAAAAAAAAAAAAAAAAAACTTGTGTGTACATTGTGTTTAGTTCTAAGGAATTAGGAACTAATGTATTAGAACTTCATTTTGTAATGTTGGCAAACCATGATTAAAACATTTTAGTCGTATTTAGACTTGCTCAAAGTATGTGTTTTTATGTAAAGTTGGAATCAAGTTATTGTAGGATTTATTGTGTAAATCTGCCTGGCTTGATTGATCGAAAGTTGTGCAGATTGTTTTTTTTTTTTTGCAGAATTTCCAACTCAGCCCAAGCCCGTTTGACATGTAGGGTTTTATGTTTTGTCTTAAGTATATAAGGGAAAACCCTAGCCACGTTTGGAGGTTGCTCTTTATGCCGTGTGTGTGAATCTTTTGTGAAATCTAGAGGTGTTTGCCTTCACACATAATTAGGCTTATCAAGAATCAAGACTATGTCAAGAACTTGGTGATCAATTCAGTTGCGAATTCAAGAGCTTAAAGATACACAAGCGGGAGTGCTTGTACTTGCTGGGAATCCAAGAAAGAAGTAGTCCGTGAACTCGGAGCTGTCATGTAGCAAGTTTCCCACTCAAGGTAGTAATAGGATGTTAGTGGTCTAAGTTATTATTGTGTAAACTTCAATTTTTTCATAGTAGATTCAGTTTACCTTGAGGATAGTTAGGTTAAATCCTCTTCAGGTTTTTTACCCGTTTGGTTTTCTTGGGTCATCATATCTTTTTGTTCTTTACTTTCCGCACTTTATATTGATATGATATATTTGTGTTAACCTAGATCTGATAATTTGACTAAGTAATTACTTGGCTAATTAACTAAGTTAATCTAGTTGTGTTTTAAAGGGTCTAAAAATGAATACATTGTGTACAACAAGAGTGTGCCTTTAGGAATAGTTTATCATCATTATTTTGTTTACTTTAGTTGTTATTACACACACACACACACACACACAC
>NW_027069610.1:331275-336954 GCF_002906115.3 Quercus suber
AAAAAAAAAAAAAAAAAACACTTCGATTGCCATATATCCGTAGATTATATTAAAAATAAATAAATAAATAAATAAAGTCTCTCAATTCCTCTAAAAATTCTTCGTTTCAGTTATGCTAGACGAAGATTAGACTTCAACAATATATATATATATATTTTTTTGAAATATAGAGGAGTAATATAATGAAATAACAAAATGATCCAATAGACAAACAAAAAATTTGATTGACTTAAAGGCACAATTGAATGTTATCCTTAGACAATATTTACCCCCATAAAAGAGTTGCTAAAAGGTCACTATAAATTTGCCCAAGATACAACTAAATTTATTTGGTTCTACAAATAGTAATTTTGGAGAAGACCCACAGGTTACTTTTACTTCTAAGAAAGGTGAAAGAAAAGAAGATGGGAAGAAATTATCAAATGAATATGAACCACTATTTATACCTAAAGGATTATGACCCTTCAATAGGCATTGTTTCATTCAATAGGCACATTTTCATTGAATAGGCACCTTTTAGTTCAATAGGCACATTTTCATTTAATAGACACATTTTCGGTCAATAAGTATATTTTCATTCGATAGAACCCTTAATATATATCTAATATGAATAGTTATGACTTTTTGATAGGTTTTTAGACCCCTTAAAACACAACAATTGAATTAATCTAGTTTATTAGTCAAGTGATTAACTTAGTCAAATTATCCAAATCTAGGTTAACACAATCAAATAATCATATCAAGATATAAAGCAGCGGAAATATAAAGAATACAAAGATATGATCACCAAGAAAACCAAACTAGTAAAAACTTGGGGAGGATTTAACCTAGCTATCCTCAAGGTAAACTTGAATCCACTATATTAAAAGAATCGAAGTTCATACAAAAGGACTTACAAGCACCACGCTCGACTTTCTAATGCTACCCACCAGTAGAACTTACTGATACGACCACGTGTAAGCTCTGAATCCACGGACTCCTTCTTTCTTGGATTGTCCACAAGATACAAGCACTCCCGCTTGTGTTTCTTTAAGCTCCAATGGCAGCAACTGAGTTGGTCATCAAGGTGTTGATAATATCTCTACCTTGAAAACCCTAAGTTTATGTGAAGGAAAGTTTCTCAAGGATCTCACAAGAGATTCACACAAACCACAAAATATGAGCACTACAATTTTTTTTTTTTTTTTTTTTTGGTTTTTACCAAGGACTTGTAACCGCAAGATTGGTGGTTTATTGGGAATGGACAAAAACGAAGTACGTGGTGGAGATGTTGAGATGCAGAGGAAGGAAAGAAATTGAGTAGGGGACGTGAAAAGTTATAATACATTGAAAGTGTTTTTGTGCATGTTTAGGATCCGAAGGATTTTTATTTTTATTTTTATTTTTTTTTGAGAAATAGGATATGAAAGATTTTCATATGATATATTCTTTTTATCTGTAACAGTTTCAAAAAGAAAAAAAAGTTCTAAAATAAATAGTTATTTATTAGAACATTGCTTATTTCCAATTTATATTGCACTGGTGACATAGAGGTCGGGACTGAAAAGTGAAAATATCACTGAAACGTTATTTTCATTCCACCAAACGAAAAGGCACAATGTTATAGTGTTTTTAAATGTAAACGTGATACTAATTTGTATAGCCATGTGGCACAATAAGGTGAGGTCAACAAAAAGTCAAACATTTCACTTTATATATATATATATATATAAAATGGAAACACAATATATGCACACATGTTTGTTTAGAAGAAGATAATAAATTAAATTAGGACTTGTTGTACTATGTACATCTTCCTATTACACACAACGTACACATAAGTTCTTTTTTAAACTAAAATTGTGACTTCAAGTAATAATTCTAGTTAAAAGAAAAGAAAAGAAAAGAAAAAAATTGCGTGTACATTGTGTGCAACAAAGAGTGTGCACTAACAATATAGCCTTTAGGAATAGTTTGTCATCATATTTTTGTTTAATTTAGTTGTATTTGTAACTATAAAAATCAAATTATATATATATATATATATTAATTAGAATAATTATGTGGGAAAAAATATTATCTTTCAAGATCTTATGAAAACAAATGGATTTTTCAAATTAACTTATATGTGTGATAAATTACAAAAAAAAAAAAGAAAAAAAAAAGAACAATTCATACATTAATTTATACTGTCGTTAAAGTGATAATGACACTAATCAACCTAATTACCGCATCATTTTGTAAGCCTTCAGAAAATAGTTGATAACTTCTTTAGCATTTTCCATGAATTGGCATGTGCAGAATGACTGGTGTGACTTTTATAATTTTTACTAGATCCTAATAATTGGCCTATGCTAAAAAATTCCTGCCTACTAAATCTATTGCTATGAGTTAAAAATATATCATATGAGGTGAGTAAATTTTGGTATCAATGACACATGCAAATTTGGTCAAATTGCAACCGACTTGGCTCCGTGTTCCACGAATATGGAAGAAAAGGCCAAGACTTTTGTATAGTTTCTGATTCTAACCTGCATATCAATGTCCATTTCATTGAAAAAAGAATCCAAAACATGTAGAGGGACTTCATTTGGGTCCAGTCTCTAGGAATCCTATTTGACACCCACACTCTCTTCATTGGTGCCAAGAATTCATCAATTTGAGACGACTCCAATGATTGCCTTCCCCTAGGTTTCAATGGTGAACCCATACACTTGCTTGATGGTGAAGGCACTAAGTGGGAGTCCGTGACATCACCAAGTGTTACAATCACAAGTCTTCGTTACACTAACTTGGTAGAAGTGGTATTTCTCCAAAAAAAAAAAAAACTTGGTAGAAGTGGAGGTTGAAGGAAATTTCATGCTCAAAGCAACAGTCGTGCTTATAAACCGAGAATGCGTGTTCAAAATCATGGGATCACAGTGTGGCAGCTCCAGAAATTTTGTTTAGGGGGTTCATTAACATTTTTTAATAAAAATTTTTTTAAATTTTGAATGTTACATGATATTTTTTTTTTTTTTTTTTTTTGGTTAAACCACCCGGTATCCGGAACCACAGGGGCTCCGACTAAATCCGGATTCGAGCCGGGTAGGACCACAAGGGCGGCAAAGCTCTCCCAACCGAGTTTTAACGCAGCTGCATACCCAAGGCTCGAACATGAGACCTTGGTTAAGCTAGGACAACCCCTTACCAGTTGACCAACGCGCCCGGTGGTTACATGATATTTCATTATGAGTATCTATTGCCAATGTCGATAGTTATGAGTCTATGACCATTTTATTTTGTTAAGTTTATCAAACATTTTTTTTTATACAATTGTTATTATCTATTTGACTTTGTTTTTATAAAAATATTTTAGACTAAATAACTAATCTCAACTCATTGGCTCTGTATTAATTATTAACGCATACAACCACACTCATTCACCAATAAAATTATACACTACGTGCCTACTTTACCAATCAAATGCTTGAACAATCACTAACTTTACAATTTTTTTCTTGAATTTTACTTACTTTATAACAAAAATTATTATAATACGATGACAATACTACATGTAAAAAAACCCTCTCTATTATAAAGTTATATTATATTTATATTGTACACGCAAACAACCACATACATCATAATTTACACAAATAACATTATAACAAAAAGTAATGTACACAATCACTATTAGACACACTCACACATATATAATATAAATTTATAAAAAAGAATTACATTTACGATTCACAAACACGTACTCTTTACACTTAGAGTCGAAAAATATTTGTAATAAGGATGTGCAAGATTTAAGTCAGGGTGTGCAAAAAAATATTTTTAAGAATAAATTAAAGTATTAAACTAACAATTTTTTTTTTTTTTTTACATATATAAAATTAATTTTTTTTGAAGTCAGGGGGTTCATTTGAACCCCCTGATTAAGCTATAGCGCCGCCCTTGGTCATCACACAAGAGGATTGCTTTGCTCATCTGGATTTGAGCTTCAAGTTTTATGCATTGATTGGCCAAGTTAATGGTGTTCTAGGCCAAACTAATGCGAGCAACTATGTGATACAGAAACTAAGCAAAACTTACATAACAAGGAAGGAAAATCAGAACAAAGTTTCTTAGAAAACATTGAAAGATGTTGGATATTTTTGGAAAAAATATCATATTTATTTTAATACTCATTTATGTGAGTTGGGTATAAGGGTATTTATAGTAGGGTGTATGAGGAATGTGAAAGGTCAGTTTTTTCAACAAACAGGGCATTTTGGTGACTCGGCCTCACGAGTTTGAGTTGCAAACTAACTGCCTGGCCAGACTGGAAGTTTTGTCTTGTAGTGCTCCAGCTGTCGTGACCCTTCAGCTCTCCCTGCATGCTTCACACGTGTGCCATTTCGGCGACTTGCTAGTCGCGAGATCCAATCTCGAGACTCCCTCAAATTATACACTTCTTGAGTTTTCTTTGCACTCTATCACACACTACCCTTACATAATTCTCACCTAAATACAGGGTATCTAATTGCTAAATTACAAGTAAATTTGGCATGGAATAAAGCCAATACATGATTCAAAAATTCAACCTTACAATGTGTAAGGTGAAGATGGGGTCATGCCTGTTTTGGGCAGCAATAAAGAATTCTCATCTTCAAGTCTCTTTGCCAAGGTTTACTGGTTAGTTCATGGAAGGCAATTCTTTGGTGAATTTGGAGTATGGCAATCTAAATTGCTCTAGTGGGAAGAATAGCCGTGGAGTAGTTTGTAGGAGATAATTAATTAAATCTCTTGTTCTTTAGTGCTCAGTCTAGCTACCTAATGAGATATATATCATTGGAGCACTCTTTTGTCATAAAATTTTAAATAAGGTTATAGTTGTTATCAATGGCACATGTCTAGTCATTTCATTAATGTCTTTTTTCAATTAGTTCATATATTACAACAAATGGTAAGTTATAACTATGATGTTGTTCCCTTGCCTCTAAAAATCAAAAACATCACCGATATCGCATCCCAAGAAGTTGATAGTAAGAGGGAGACGAGAAAGAAAAGGAATGTTGAAAATAAAGGAGAGATATTACCTGACTTTTCCTTGGAAATTATACAATATGATTTTACCAAAATAGGTGGTGGAAATAAGGCGTGGACCAAGTCACTGTTTTGAGACAAATTGTGCCGTCTATAGTATATCCAATATAGTTAGACAAATAGTTTCTGCACGTTGTCCCAAGAATATAATAGCCCAACCACCTTTATTAATTATCCTTGCGAGAATACACTACTCGTAAGATATAAGCTCTCTATAGCACTTTCTTTTCCTAGAAAATCTAGTAAAAGATAACTTTTTTTTTTTAATTAATACGAAACACTACATGGTAAGTATTTAGAACAATAATAAAAATTATTTTTGAAAGTCTGTAGCTTTGTCATTCAAAAAATAATGTGATACTAAAACTTTATTTCTTTCCATATATATATATATATATATAGAGCCAGACATGTAACTTGTCTTTAGCCAAAGAATCAAAACGTTTGCTAACATTTAAATTGTCATAAAGTTGTTGAAATCAATATATGATCAATAGGTTTCTTTATATAATATATATATATATATATTATATAAACCAGTCATAAAAAGTCTTTGCCAAATGTATGGGTAATTCTACCATACACCACCCCCCCCCCCCCCCCCAAAAAAAAAGGGGGGGGGGGGGT
>NW_027069610.1:338498-343000 GCF_002906115.3 Quercus suber
TCTTCTAAATAAAAATTGAACATTTTCTCTAAATTTTTTTAAACCCACTTGAAATAAGTTTAATTATGATTATCTTAAAGTATTTTGATCTTTTTAAGATACAAAAATGCCTAACAACATTCAATTTATTAAAATTTGGGAGAAATAGTAAACCCAACAACAAATAATTTTTTTTCCTCAAAATTGTTTAAAAAGCCCATTTAATCTTAAAAATTGAAATAAACTAATGGAAAATTCATAGTTTACATTGTACTATCATTTAATTTTACATTGTTTCTAAACAAATTGTACAATATTGTATAGTTTTGCAAATGTGTTAGTATAATTATCTATAATATATCTTACATTGATAGTACAATTAAACATATAATCTCATAAACTAATAAATAAAAGTATTTTAAGCAGTAATAATTAAAATCACTTAACAACAATAATTAACCTATTCACTATATTCAGAAAAAAAAATGTCAAATGAACTTATAGTTTATTTTTTATTCTATTACTATACGTGCTATAGACAAATTTGTAATAAGAAAGTCATTTAGACGGTAGATTCATATTTTACCTAAGATGTATCCTCTTACTTACCCTTCAGAAAAAATTCCTAAGCCGCCATTGCATTTGACAATTTCATCCTTCACATTGTGCAGTTCCAACCTCACATGTGACAGTTCTTTTGTCAATTCGGTGGTTCCTTACTTTTTTTCACAATTTACATATTTCATCCTCACATTGTGAGTTCCAACATCACTATGATGATAATTCTTTGTCACATTCAGTGGTTCCCTTACTTTTTTTTAATCACATTTGACGACTCTATCCTCACATTGTGCAGTTCCAACATCCATGTGAAGTTCTTTTGTCACATTCGCTGGTTTCCTTACTTTTTTATTACATTTGACAGTTTCATCTTCACATTGTTAGTTCTAACATCACATGTGACAGTCTTTTGTCACATTTAGGGTTCCCTTACTCTTTCTTTCTTTCTTCTTCTTTTTTTTTTTTTTTTTTTTTTTTTCTTCACATTTAACAATTCCATCCTCACATTGTGCAGTTCCAACCTTACATGTGATAGTTCTTTTGTCACATTCGGTGATTCCCTTACTTTTTTTTTTTCACATTTAATGATTTCATCCTCACATTGTGCAGTTCCAACATCACATGTGACAATTCTTTATCACATTCGATGGTTCCCTTACTTTTTTATCACATTTGACCGTGGGCAGTGCCATGTATAGGTCAAGGGGTTCAAATGAACCCCGTGAGCTAGGAATATATATATATATATAATATTCTTTTTATTTGGCCCTCCTAAATAAAAATTTGAACATTTTATCTCTAAATTTTTTTAATACCCACTTGAAATAAGTTTAATTATGATTATCTTAATGATATTTTGATCTTTTTAGATACAAAAAATGCCTAACAACATTCAAATTTTATTTAAAATTTGGGAGAAATAGTAAACCCAACAACAAAATAATTTTTTTTCGTCTAAAATTGTTTTAAAAAGCCCATTTAAATCTTAAGAAATTTGAAATAAACTAATGGAAAATTCATAGTTTACATTGTACTATCATTATAATATTTACATTGTTTCTAAACAAATGTGTACAATATTGTATAGCTTTTGCAAATGTGTGTAGTATAATTATCTATAATATATCTTACATTGATAGTACAATTTAAACATATAATCATCATAAACTAATAAATAAAAGTATTTTAAGCAGTAATAATTAAAATCACTTAACAACAATAATTAACCTATTCACTATATTCAGGAAAAAAAAAATGTCAAATGAACTTATAGTTTATTTTTTATTCTATTACTAGTACGTGCTATAGACAAATTTGTAATAAGAAAGTCATTTAGACGGTACGATTCATATTTTACCTAAGATGTATCTTCTTACTTACCCTTCCAGAAAAAATTCCTAAGCCGCCATTGCATTTGACAATTTCATCTTCACATTGTGCAGTTCCAACATCGCATGTTACAGTTCTTTTGTCACATTCAGTGGTTCACTTACCTTCTTTTTTTTTTTTTTCCACATTTGATGGTTCCATCATCACATTGTGCACTTCCAACCTCACATGTGACAGTTCTTTTGTCACATTCGGTGGTTCCCTTACTTTTTTCTCACATTTAATTATTCCACCTTTACATTGTGTAGTTCCAACATCATATGTGATAATTCTTTGTCATATTCAGTGGTTCCCTTACTCTTTTTTATCACATTTGATAATTTCACTCTCATATTGTGCAATTCCAACATCACATGTGACAGTTCTTTTGTCATATTCAGTGGTTCCTTTATTTTTTTTACCACATTTGACGACTCCATCCTCACTTTGTGCAGTTCCAACATCACTTGTGACAGTTATTTTGTCACATTCGCTGGTTTCCTTACTTTTTTATTACATTTGACAGTTTCATCTTCACATTGTGTAGTTCTAATATCACATGTGATAGTTCTTTTGTCACATTTAGTGGTTCCCTTACTTTTTTTTTTTTTTTCTTATTTAACAGTTTCATCCTCACATTGTGCAGTTCCAACCTTACATGTGATAGTTCTTTCGTCACATTCGGTGGTTCCCTTACTTTTTCTCACATTTAACGATTTCATCCTCACATTGTGCAGCTCCAACGTCACATGTGACAATTCTTTATCACACTTGATGGTTCCCTTACTTTTTTTATCACATTTGACCATGGGCGGTGCCATGTATAAGTCAAGGGGTTCAAATGAACCCCCTGGGCTAGCAATATATATATATATAATATTTTTTTTTATTTCACCCTCCTAAATAAAAATTTGAACATTTTGTCTCTAAATTTTTTTAAGACCCACTTGAAATAAGTTTAATTATGATTATCTTAACGATATTTTGATCTTTTTAGATACAAAAAATGCCTAACAACATTCCAATTTTATCTAAAATTTGGGAGAAATAGTAAACCCAACAACAAAGTAATTTTTTTTTTTCATCTAAAAATGTTTTCAAAAGCCCATTTAGATCTTAATAAATTTGAAATAAACTAATGGAAAATTCATAGTTTACATTGTGTTATCATTGTAATATTTACATTGTTTCTAAACAAACGTGTACAATATTGTATAGTTTTTTGCAAATGTATGTAGTATAATTATCTATAATATATCTTACATTGATAGTACAATGTAAACATATAATTGTCATAAACTAATAAATAAATTATTTTAAGCAATAATAATTAAAATCACTTAACAACAATAATTATCCTATTCATTATATTAAGAAAAAAAAATGTCAAATGAACTTATAGTTTATTTTTTATTCTATTACTAGTACGTGCTATAGACAAATTTGTAATAAGAAAGTCATTTAGACGGTAAGATTCATATTTTACCTAAGATGTATCTTCTTACTTACCCTTCTAGAAAAAAATTCTTGAGCCGCCATTGCATTTGACAATTTCGTCCTCACATTTTGCAGTTCCAACATCACATGTTACAGTTATTTTGTCACATTCAGTGGTTCCCTTACTTTTTCTTTACATTTGACGGTTCCATCCTCACATTGTGCAGTTCCAACATCACATGTGACAGTTCTTTTGTCACATTTGGTGCTTCCTTACTTTTTATCACATTTGATGGTACCATCCTCACATGTGATGTTGGAACTATACAAAGTGACCGTTCTTTTATCACATTTAGTGGTTCCCTTACTCTTTTTTTTTTTTTCTTTTTTTTTTTTTTCACATTTGATGGTTCCATGCTCACATTGTATAGTTCAAATCTCATATGTTCCAACCTTGCATGTGACAGTTCTTTGTCACATTTGATGGTTCCCTTCTTTTTTCTCACGTTTAACGATTCCACCCTCGCATTGTGCATTTTGAACATTACTTATGACAGTTTTTTTTTTTGTCATATTTTGAGGTTTCGTTATTCTTTTTCTCACATTTAACGATTTCATCATCACATTTTGTAGTTCCAACATCGCATATGACAGTTCTTTTGTCACATTCGATGGTTCTCTTATATTTTTCTCACATTTGACGGTTCTATCCTCACATTGTGCATTTTCAATATCACATGTGACTGTACTTTTGTCACATTTGGTGGTTCTTTTATTTTTTCTCATACTTGACGGTTCTATCCTCACATTGTGCAATTCCAACATTATATGTGTCTATTCTATAATCACATTTGGTTGTTCCCTTATTTTTTTTCTCACATTTGATGGTTTCATTGTCATATTAGGCAGTATTAACATCACATCTGTCTGTACTTTGGTCACATTTAGTAGTACCCAATTTTTTTCTTACATTTGATAGTTTCATTATCACATTGGACAGTACCAACATCACTTCTGACCATACTTTTATCACATTCAGTGGTACCCTATTTTCGTTTCTCATATTTGACAATTTTATCGTCACATTGGGTAATAACAATATCACATCTGACTCTACTTTTGTCATATTCAATGGTTCTTTTTTCTGTTTTTTTTTT
>NW_027069610.1:348015-371022 GCF_002906115.3 Quercus suber
TTTTTTTTTTTTTTCCACATTTGATGGTTCCATCATCACATTGTGCACTTCCAACCTCACATGTGACAATTCTTTTGTCACATTCGGTGGTTCCCTTACTTTTTTCTCACATTTAATTATTCCACCTTTACATTGTGTAGTTCCAACATCATATGTGATAATTCTTTGTCATATTCAGTGGTTCCCTTACTCTTTTTTATCACATTTGATAATTTCACTCTCATATTGTGCAATTCCAACATCACATGTGACAGTTCTTTTGTCATATTCAGTGGTTCCTTTATTTTTTTTACCACATTTGACGACTCCATCCTCACTTTGTGCAGTTCCAACATCACTTGTGACAGTTATTTTGTCACATTCGCTGGTTTCCTTACTTTTTATTACATTTGACAGTTTCATCTTCACATTGTGTAGTTCTAATATCACATGTGAGTAGTTTTGTCACATTTAGTGGTTCCCTTACTTTTTTTTTTTTTTCTTATTTTAACAGTTTCATCCTCACATTGTGCAGTTCCAACCTTACATGTGATAGTTCTTTCGTCACATTCGTGGTTCCCTTACTTTTTCTCACATTTACGATTTCATCCTCACATTGTGCAGCTCCAACGTCACATGTGACAATTCTTTATCACACTTGATGGTTCCCTTACTTTTTTATATACATTTGACCATGGGCGGTGCCATGTATAAGTCAAGGGGTTCAAATGAACCCCCTGGGCTAGCAATATATATATATATATATTATTTTTTTTTTATTTCACCCTCCTAAATAAAAATTTGAACATTTTGTCTCTAAATTTTTTTAAGACCCACTTGAAATAAGTTTAATTATGATTATCTTAACGATATTTTGATCTTTTTAGATACAAAAATGCCTAACAACATTCCAATTTTATCTAAAATTGGGAGAAATAGTAAACCCAACAACAAAGTAATTTTTTTTTCATCTAAAAATGTTTTCAAAAGCCCATTTAGATCTTAATAAATTTGAAATAAACTAATGGAAAATTCATAGTTTACATGTGTATATCATTGTAATATTTACATTGTTTCTAAACAAACGTGTACAATATTGTATAGTTTTTTGCAAATGTATGTAGTATAATTATCTATAATATATCTTACATTGATAGTACAATGTAAACATATAATTGTCATAAACTAATAAATAAATTATTTTAAGCAATAATAATTAAAATCACTTAACAACAATAATTATCCTATTCATTATATTAAGAAAAAAAAATGTCAAATGAACTTATAGTTTATTTTTTATTCTATTACTAGTACGTGCTATAGACAAATTTGTAATAAGAAAGTCATTTAGACGGTAAGATTCATATTTTACCTAAGATGTATCTTCTTACTTACCCTTCTAGAAAAAAATTCTTGAGCCGCCATTGCATTGACAATTTCGTCCTCACATTTTGCAGTTCCAACATCACATGTTACAGTTATTTTGTCACATTCAGTGGTTCCCTTACTTTTTCTTTACATTTGACGGTTCCATCCTCACATTGTGCAGTTCCAACATCACATGTGACAGTTCTTTTGTCACATTTGGTGCTTCCTTACTTTTTATCACATTTGATGGTACCATCCTCACATGTGATGTTGGAACTATACAAAGTGACCGTTCTTTTATCACATTTAGTGGTTCCCTTACTCTTTTTTTTTTTTTTCTTTTTTTTTTTTTTTTTACATTTGATGGTTCCATGCTCACATTGTATAGTTCAAATCTCATATGTTCCAACCTTGCATGTGACAGTTCTTTGTCACATTTGATGGTTCCCTTCTTTTTCTCACGTTTAACGATTCCACCCTCGCATTGTGCATTTTGAACATTACTTATGACAGTTTTTTTTTTTGTCATATTTTGAGGTTTCGTTATTCTTTTTCTCACATTTAACGATTTCATCATCACATTTTGTAGTTCCAACATCGCATATGACAGTTCTTTTGTCACATTCGATGGTTCTCTTATATTTTTCTCACATTTGACGGTTCTATCCTCACATTGTGCATTTTCAATATCACATGTGACTGTACTTTTGTCACATTTTGGTTTTTCTTTTATTTTTCTCATACTTGACGGTTCTATCCTCACATTGTGCAATTCCAACATTATATGTGTCTATTCTATATCACATTTGGTTGTTCCCTTATTTTTTTTCTCACATTTGATGGTTTCATTGTCATATTAGGCAGTATTAACATCACATCTGTCTGTACTTTGGTCACATTTAGTAGTACCCAATTTTTTTCTTACATTGATAGTTTCATTATCACATTGGACAGTACCAACATCACTTCTGACCATACTTTTATCACATTCAGTGGTACCCTATTTCGTTTTCTCATATTTGACAATTTTATCGTCACATTGGGTAATAACAATATCACATCTGACTCTACTTTTGTCATATTCAATGGTTCTTTTTTCTGTTTTTTTTTTCTTTTTTTTTTTTACTCGCATTTGATAGTTTCATCGTCACATTAAGCCGTGTTAGGACATATGTGTTTCACTTGTTAAGAACATATGTCATTCTTTTATGTAATTGGTTAATCCTTTGACAAAATGCACTTTACTTGTTACTTGGGAAGATCTAGGTGTTTTTAATACTTCAAAAAACCTTGTTTCAAGATCAAGTATTAAAGCCCTTCAAGTCTGTCCAAGAAACAAGTTGAATAGTGCAAGTTTATTAAAACTCGACAACTAGCTCGACAGATGCATCTATCAAACTTAAGAAAGCTGTATCAGCCCGTGTGCTCGACACCTGCTCGACAACTTCTATCTGTTGAGGTTTAAGAATTTCAGAATTCTGATATGATTTTCTTGGGATTTGTGAATGTGTCTTTGGGTCTTCTTTTCTCCTAACCCTAGACATATAAAAGGATTATTTTAAGGGCTATCAAAGAGTTCACAAGTTGCACAACTATTGAGCAAAGTTTATTCTAGCAAATTGTGACCGAAGACGAAGTTTTACCCTAGTTCATCATTATTGTGAAGAATTTACTGTGTTTGTACACCGTAGGGTTTTGTAACTAAGCATCTTCTTGATCTTCATTTGGGATGAACTGAAGAAATTTGTAACCAACAACCTTCTCTAATTGGTGATTGGTTAGTTGCATACTGGGATCCGCACAATTGGTTAGTCACGTACTGGGAGTCATGTATTAAAAGGAGAAATTATCACTACAGAACAAGTCTAATTGGGTATTGGGGTAATGGTTCAACTATAGGTTGGTATAAGGTATTGGGATCCTTACTTGTAACCGCTTGTTGTGATAATAGTGGAGTTTTGGGAGTGGTGACCTTAAAATCACCCGGTAGAGTTTTTGCTGTGTAGGTTTTTTCCATTCGCAAATAAATCACCGTGTCATTTATTTTTCGCTGCTTTATATCCTTGATATGATTGTGTAACCTAGATTTGCATAATTTGACTAAGTTAATCACTTGGCTAATTAATAGGCTAATCTGGTTGGTTAAGGGGTCTAAAAACCGTTCAAGTGGTATCAGAGCCGGTAGCTTTCTTGTTGTAGACCTTTTGATCTCTGAGCTAATCCTTGACCCCTGTTGTCATGGAACATGGACACTCCCTTGTTGTTCCTCCTCACTTTGATGGGAATAACTGTGCTTATTGGAAAGGCATGAGAGCTTTTTTGCAGTCTATAGATGAGAAGGTGTGGCAAGTTGTAGAGATTGGCTGGACCAAGCCAAAGGAAGCGCTGGTCAATTGAGATGAAGCCAATATTAAGGCGGCAAACTTCAACCAGGGCATTGAATGCTTTTTTTAGTGCGTCACCAATGAGGAGTTCAAGAAGATAACCTCCACTGAAACTGCTAAGGAAACATGGACCATCCTCTAGACAACCTATGAGAAATAAAGGCTGTCAAGGATTCAAAAGCTTCAGAGCTCACTACAAGCTTTGAAGAAATAAAGATAGAGGAGGATGAGTCATTTGATGAGTTCTATGCCAAGCTTAAATTAGGAAGTCGAGCGGGGAGCTTGTAGTCCTTTTGTACGAACTTCAATTCTTTCATAGTGAATTCAGGTTAGCCTTGAGGATCGGTGGGTCAAATCCTCCCCAGGTTTTTACCGTGTGGTTTCCTGGGTGATCATATCTTGTGTTATTTATTTTCCGCTGCTTTATATCTTGATATGATTGTTTGGATTGTTTTAACCTAGAATTGCTTAATTTGACTAAGTAACAACTTGGCTAATTAATCTAGGCTACGCAATCTGGTTGTTTAAGGGGTCTAAAACCGTTCAAGTATAAGAAGCATGTGTATAAAGAGAGAAAAGAAACAACACATGTAAAGATAGGTGAAAAAAATATGCATCCATATATAAAGAATATAACTATAATGTACGTGTAAAAATTGTCACAAGACCCAATGTACAAGATCAATGTATCTAAAAAAGAAAGAAAAGAAAAGATACATCATATCCTCACTACATCCCTCATATCAATGACATTCTCTGAACGGTTTTTAGACCCCTTAACCCAATCAGATTAGCCTAGTTAATTAGCCAAGTGATTAACTTAGTCAAATTATGCAAATCTAGGTTACACAATCATATCAAGGATATAAAGCAGCGAAAAATAAATGACACAACGATATGATGACCTAGGAAACCACACAGTAAAAACCTGGGGAGGATTTGACCTAACTATCCATAAGGTAAACTTAAATCCACTATATGAAAGAATCGAAGTTCATACAAAAGGATTTACAAGCTCCCTTACTTGACTTTCTAATGCTACCCACCAGTAGAACTTACTGACACGACCACATGTAATCTCCGAATCCACAGACTCCTTCTTTCTTGAATTCTCTACAAGATACAAGCACCCCCGCTTGTTTTTCTTTAAGATTCAATGACAGCAACTGAGTTAATCATCAAGGTGTTGATAATATCTCTACTTTGAAAATACTAAGTTTATGTGAAGGAAAGCTCCTTAAGGATCTCACAAGAGATTCACACAAACAGTAAAAATATGAGCAACAATACAACCAGAGAAACTCTAAAAAAAACGTGGCTAGGGTTTTGCCTTATATACCTAGGGCAAAAACATAAAACCAAAAATGTTTAATGAGATAGGGCTGAGTTGAAAATTTTGCAGAAAAATATTCTGGCTGACTTTCGATCGATCGAGTCTAACTTTCAATTGATTGAGCAAGGTTGAAATGCACCAATGCATCTGCAGCCTCTCGATTCCAACTTCACATGAATTACACAACTTTGAGCAGGCCTAAACAAGACTAAACATATTGTTTTGATCATGGTTTGCCAACATTACACATTAGAGTTCTAAATACATAAATTCCTAAATCTTTAGAACCTAACGAACTCCCCATTCAGCAATCCATGACAAAACACACATTAAGAGCTCAAAGTTTACAAATAAAAGCCCTTTACAAAAATAATGCTCATAACACAAATTCAATCCTAACTACTATCCATTAGTTGCAAGTGTAGACAGCAACTCAATTGAATCAACCTGTATATTCCTAAAAGACTCAACAAACGCATAAACGCATGTGTGACAGAGAACAGTAAAGCAACAGGTATGTAAACTAACTCTCCCCTTAAGTTAGATACAACAAAAATAAAACATTATTGTATGTTTCACACAACACGTAATAAAGATATATATCAATGAATAACTCATAAATATAAATCAATAAGTAGTGAACACAAGAAACAAGAATCATATATATCAAAATCAATGTAACTCCCTTTATCATGAATAGCCCCCAAAAAAAAAAGATATACAAAGTGAAGCACCTAGATACAATCTAATATCTCCACTAGCTCCACAAAACAAAAGAAAAACTCCCCCTAACTACAAAAACTCCTCTACAGTGTCAAAACTCTACTCTTCCTTTTTGTGACGAAATACCAAAGGACAATCACATGCTATCATCAAAAGGAGGTGGTGAGGGTGAACGAAGATGTGCTAAGTCGGCTCGCAAAGCACGTATCTCATCAAGCAAGTCCACCAAAATCTGACCATGAGACGCCTAAACGGTCATGACAGTCTCCAAGGTATGACGTATATCAAAGTCATCCGAAGAAGGTGGAGAAACAGCAGCAGTAGCAGTATCACCAACAAGATCAGGAACATCCTCACCAGCAAGACCTGTAAAAGAAGAAAGAGAGGTGTGCTACTAGAAGGCTCAGACCTAGGGTGTTTAGAGCCAACTCGAAGATTAGTAGCCCTCTGTCTAAGAAAAGACGCACTTATGGGAGCAATAACATGTACAGGCTCAAAAGAAGGGAAACCATCTAGACCAAGATATAACAAAATCCTATGAATAAAGATAGGATGGACAAGAGCATGAGAGGAAGATGAACTCTTATAAAATTCGTTCAAAGAACGATGAAACAAGTGAGGAAAACTAATAGGAGCATCAGTAACAAAAGCGTACAAAAAGACACACCGTTCAAGAGGAATGGTGTGAAGATGAGAAATGAGTCAAATAGAATGACATGCTATCCTAAAGAAGAGATAGTGAAACTCAGATAGCTCAGCAATGGTGATCCTAGGATCAGAACCTCACTGGATAGAAGACCCAGTGATGTATGACATGACATCACTCAAAAGAGGAGACTCATCATACGGATAGACAGGGTGCTAAACCACAGGTACCTCTAGAACATCAGCCACTACAGTAAGAGTAATGGTGTACTCTACACATCGTATCCAACTCTTTACCAAAGTGTCGGAATCATAGACGTGGATAGAGATGTTCGAAAAGAACTCTCTAATCAAGGTAGCTGGAGGAGGAGGATTAGAAATATCCAACAGAGGTAACTAGCCTCGACGCTCAAAATTAGCCCTAATGGCAGGGTCAATCCCATCTAACACAACAGAACGCTCAACCCAAATCTTTCTCATAAGTTTCAGTTTCTCAAAAATCTCTTGGTTTTTCTCACTAGGAAACTTCTCACGGTCAAAAGAAGGTGGGGGAGGAGAAGGTAAGGGAACAGACCTACGAGCTTTAGTCTTCCTAGGCATGATGCTAAGGAAAGGACAAAGACACAAAGATAGAACCAAAAGAACATAAAAGAAACACAAACCAAGGGCAGACTACAAGTTAGCACAAAAAAAAAAATATATAGAACAAAAATATATATGATGCATGAACAATTACAATCTCATAATGCATGTTCTAATATAGTTAAACTAAGTTCAATTTATATTCAATTTCACAAATTTGGCTTGAGCATAGAGTTTCTAACAAAAAACCCCAAAATTGAAAACCACTTGTTAAGATTTTAGAAAAAATTGACAAATTGATCATCACACAAGCTAGAAAACATAATATAATGATCAATGACATCAATTCAACAAGCCAATTTCGTCAATTGAACCCAATTTGAACAAATCCCCAATTCGAATCAATTTCAAGCCCTAGAATTTTCAATTTTTCATAAAACACAGAATTGATCAAATTAAACCATCAATATCATGTTTATATCATGTCCTAACAAAAACCCAATGATCAATTTCACTTAAAAATGCTTGAATCATGAAAATCCCCAAAAAGAATAGGTCCGAAAATCTCAAGGAAAAATGCATGAAACTTGAAAATAAAAGAAAAAAGGAGGGGTAAAATAGACTTACCAGCCTCAGAGGACAAATTCCTTGCAAAAGATTCAGAGGAAAACGACAAAAAATTGCTGAGTGAGCTTGTTGAGTTGGAGAGAGAGAAAAAGGTTTTGAAACTATTTGAAAAAGTGATTTGAAAAAGTCAAGAACAATGGTTTAAAAAACCTGATTCGCAATATTAGATTGATCAAAAATTACATTCGATCGATCGAATCAACCCGAGACTCCTAAAAGGATTTTAAGCAATTTTTGATCAATCGAAAAACAGAATGGATCAATTGAAACAAGCAGAGGCTCACAAAATTTTTGAGAAAAAAAAAACAGTTTTAAAAAAAAAACAACCACATTTTGGGCACAACTCCTCAAAGCATTAAAATTGATGAATCATAATGCATGAGTATGAGATGAAATGCTTTTTCAAAAGCCCAAGTTTTAAGCCCAGTTTTTTTAAAGAAAAATTCAGCCATTCTCTCTTTAAATTCTCAAGCAAAAAAAATGTTTTGCATAATACTCAAGGTATTTTCAAACTTGGTTGGTCAGACAAAAAACACACACAATAACATGTATAGTGTTTAGCAAAGAGTAACTTGTGTAGTGTGTGCATCTAGCAAAAGCTTGAGATACATGTGAGGTGATATGTGAATAGAAATCAAACATAATGTCTACAAAATCCATCACACAGAATTTGAAAGAGACTATCATCAAAAGAGTTACATCATATAACTCCCACATCTCCTAGATCATAAGCTTGCAATCATGTAAGTTTCTTGAATTTTTGCCTCATAATGTACACACAAATTTTAGTTATGTGATTTGGCATCAAGCCTAATAGTACACGCCAATTTTAATTATTAAGCAATTAAATCGAGGCTACACCTTATGTTTTTTTTTTTTTTTTGTGCATGTGCTACATTTTCTCGAGCACAAAATTTTATGATATGCATTAAGGTGTTCATGATTGGCTAGTGAACAATGGTGAGATAGTTATTTATGTCTTTCTCAAAAGGATCAAGTCTGACAATCAAATAACATGTGACTTCAAGATTAAGACAAAGTGATAGACACCATAAACATCTTTCCCACACAACATGCACTACAAAGCTTCAACTAGTCAAGTGCAATAAATAAGCTTATCAAAGCTAAACAAGGTACACAAGACATGTTATGTGTAAAAAGATTGACCAACCTTGTTTTCAAAAACCAAGAAAAATAAGGCCAAACACAATTTGCTTTCCTCTCTCTCTCTCTCTCTCTCTCTCTCTCTCTCTCTCTTTAAAAAAAATAAAATAAAATAAATCCTAGAATGAAATGCATGAATGTTATGCAATGCAAATCCTAGAAACAAAACAAAACAAAAACCAAAAAAATGGTCACAAAAGAATAGAGCAATGACGCACAAGGACTATGTCAGAAAGACTTAATTAGATCGAGTATTTTGCATCTAAAACCTTTTAGATGCACCACGAGCATTGGAGTTCTTATTCACTTTCGAGTGATTTCTAACTCCAGGATTCGAGTAAAGGTTTAAAGCCTTTACCAATTCACCAATAAGTGCCATAGGATCTTGTGCTTGAGGCATAGGCACTTTTGGTTTGTTTGCTCTCTTAGTAGCTTAAAGCTTGTAACAGTAGGACAAATGTGTCCAGACTTTCCACAAAAATGACAAACCCAAGCAAGTTTACCATGCATCTTGTCCTTAGAAAGGGTAGACTCTTTAGGTTTAAACTCTCCCAGATCAACCCTAATCTTCCTAGGAAGTGAAACTTCTATAGGTTTGACAACCTCACTCACAGAAGGTTCAGAAGAAGATGAAGGAACAAAGGTCATGGAATTAGTGCAAACACAAAGATGCTTTCAAGAAAACCTAATCCAGATTTGTCAGAAGGAGCCTTTTGAACATTCAGTATTTGATCAAGTTTAGAACTAGCATATCTAGTAACAGATAAATCATGTTCCAAAGTTTTAACTTTATCAAGCAAGAGCATGTTCTTAGATTTCACATGGTTCAAAAGATCATTAGCATCAAATAATTTAACAAGCAAATTCTTCTTATCAAGCTCAACAGATTCAATTTTCTTCAGGCCAAGTTCAACATTCATAGCATCCTTTGCAGCGACTTTACAAAGTTTATTATTGGCCTTTTAAAGATCTACATCCTCAGAGAGTTCCCCATCAGAAGGGTTCTTTTCAACAGACACGCTTTCATTTACTACAGTAGTAGTAGTGAAAGGCAATGAAGTTTCCATCCTCGTCACATCCAGACTCATCATCAAAAACCTCATTATCACTAAGGGTTACAGCCATAGCTTTACCCTTAGACCTCAAGAAAATAGGACATTCAAATTTAACATGACCATACCCTTGACACCCAAAACACTGAGGACCTAAAGAATTGTTTAAAGATTGACCAACATTTTCTCTAGGTTTTTCAAAGTTATTAACCTTTTTGGGATCATTCTTCCTAAATTTTCTAGGTTCAGCAGTGTTTGTACCTCTTGCCTTTCTGTTATTATTCTTAAGAAAGTTTCTAAAATTCTTGGCAAGGTACGCAATCTTTGTAGCAAAGAGCTCATCATCAAATCCATGAACCTCAACATCATCAACTGACTTAAGAGCCATTGATTTGGTTTTGTTCGCTTTGGGTAGGTCTAACTTATAGGACTAAAGAGATCCTACAAGCTCATCAGCAGGGATGGAGTCCACATCCTTACTTTCAGTAATGGCAGTCACTTTGGGTCTAAAGTCCTCAGTCAAGGATCTAAAAATCTTCCTAACAATTTTAGGTTGATCATAGATTTCACCTAGATTAAATGAAAAATTAACAATATCATTCAAGTTAGCATAGAATTCATCAAAAGATTCATCATCAGACATCCTAATGCTTTCAAATTTAAAAGTTAATTGCTGCAATTTTGTTAATCTTAACTGCCTTTGTGCCTTCATGCACAGTCTGGAGGATTTTCCAAACAGTGTAAGCAACCTCAACATTTGAGATTTTCTTAAATTCCTCCATAGAAACATCATTAAAGATGACGTTCATAACTTTGCTATTGAAACCAGTTGTTTCTTTTTGAGAAGTTTGCCACTCACTCATCGGAGTAGTGGGCTTCTCCCATCCGTACACAACGAAATTTCAAACCCTCTCATCAATAGATTTCAAGAATGCTTTCATCTTTACTTTC
Organism: Quercus suber; assembly: GCF_002906115.3. NCBI lineage: Eukaryota > Viridiplantae > Streptophyta > Magnoliopsida > Fagales > Fagaceae > Quercus > Quercus suber. Next base: position 358,824 of record NW_027069610.1, read on the forward strand.
CAATAAGCACAGTTATTCCCATCAAAGTGAGGAGGAACAACAAGGGAGTGTCCATGTTCCATGACAACAGGGGTCAAGGATTAGCTCAGAGATCAAAAGGTCTACAACAAGAAAGCTACCGGCTCTGATACCACTTGAACGGTTTTTAGACCCCTTAACCCAACCAGATTAGCCTAGTTAATTAGCCAAGTGATTAACTTAGTCAAATTATGCAAAGTTAGGTTACACAATCATATAAAGAATATAAAGTAGTGGAAAAATAAATGACACAATGATATGATAACCCAGAAAACCACACGGTAAAACCATGGTGAAAACCTGGGGAGGATTTGACCTAGCTATCCTCAAGGTAAACTTGAATCCACTATATGAAAGAATCGAAGTTCATACAAAAGGACTTACAAGCTCTCTCGCTTGACTTTCTAATGCTACCCACTAGTAGAATTTACTGACACGACCACATGCAAACTCCGAATCCACAGATTCCTTCTTTCTTGGATCTCCACAAGATACGAGCACTCCCGCTTGTTTTTCTTTAAGCTTTAATGGCAGCAACTGAGTTGATCATCAAGGCGTTGATAATATATCTACCTTGAAAACCCTAAGTTTTTGTGAAGGAAAGCTCCTCAAGGATCTCACAAGAGATTCACATAAACAGCAAAAATATGAGCAACAATACAACCAGAGTAACTCTAAAAAAACTTGGCTAGGGTTTTGCCTTATATACCTAAAGCAAAAATATAAAACCCAAAATGTTTAATGAAATAGGGCTGAATTAGAAATTCTGCAAAAAAAATAATCTGGCCAACTTTCGATCGATCGAGTCTAACTTTCAATCGATTAATCCAGGCCAAAATGCACCAATGCATCTGCAGCTTCTCAATTCCAACTTCACATGAAGTACACAACTTTGAGCAAGCCTAAATAAGACTAAACATATTGTTTTGATCATGGTTTGCCAACATTACACATTAGAGTTCTAAATACATAAATTCCTAAATCTTTAGAACCTAACACTCCCCCTAACAAAAATGTCCTATACTAACTCTCCCCCTAAGAATGACTACTCTCATATCCCAAAACTACTCTCCTTTTTTGTCACTAGTGACAAAGGGCAAGAGTGACAAGCAGATATCTCATTGGTAGAGCTAGTATTTCCATCATCATCATCTGAAGCATCATCGTCATCGCCATCAACAACATCATCCTTAGCATCAGAATCAGAAGCCACTGGAGGAGGTGGTGAAGGAGAAGCCTCAAGCGCAAAACCACCAATAGTCGCCTGCCATCATGCAATATGACCAACCAGAACATTCACCTGATACAACTCAGTAGTGAGTGTATCAAGGCGAGCATCCATGCGCTACAGCTGCAGCATGATGTCTCTAAGTGACACATCGCCTATGGAAGAAGAAGAAGCGGATGTAGATGGAGCAAAACGAGATGGTACCGAATGAGATGGAGTCAAACCAAAGAGAAGTGCTGCTGACTCCTGTCGCGATCGAATCTGAGCCTCACTACATTTTATGGTAGCGTCGTCTATGGCACACATGAAGGTGAAATAGTTAGACACAAGAAAAGGGACGAAAAAATGGCGTAAGATCCTCGTGATAGCAGAAGGAAAGATGAGCTTATCACGGGACGCCAAATCTAGATGAACATCTATAATAGAGAAAATGAAGTGAGAAGGGAAGTTTATAGTAAGATGCTCAAGTAGGGACAACAAAAATTGAGCACGAGGCTCTATAATGGAGTTATAGTGAGAGAGAGGATGGAGTACAAAAGTCATCACTATGTTCAAGAATCTAGGACCTTTGGCAAAAGGCTGACATGGTGTAAACTGATGCTCACCCCACTCAGAAGGGCGCTCACAGAAAACAAATATAAGCTTATCCTTAGACACAGTCCTCAGACTCTCACAACGAGGATAGTTAGGAAACTTTATCCTAGGAACCCGAAGCACATCCGCAATAAGTTGCAGCGTGATAGGGATGCGCGTATCTCGAACGCAAGTGAAGAAAAGAGGTATTGAATGATCAATCTCATGCATGTTGGAGTAAAACTCCTGGATAAGCACAAGAGGACAAGTGACCGGGATGTCACACAGTGACTTCCATCCCTAACTGTGAATGACATCGGGAAGGAACGTGTCGGTGAAGTCCATCAAAATGACTTGGCGTTCCGAATGAACACCTCGTCTAGAAAAGTTCTCCGAGAATGCCTTGTGGGCATCATCATCATGAAACCAAAGAGAGAGAGGAGAAGAATCAAAAGACGAAGAAGCTCTGAAATGAAGAGAGTTTCGAGTCGGAGTAGATTTACGCTTAGGTGTCATAGACACAACTAACGTAAACAGAAAGAGATAGAGAGAGAGAGAAACAATATGAAAAGTCCCAAAGCAATTCAAATATAACAAGTATATTGAATAGAGAGTACGTATGCATGGGGAATGCATGAACATGTGACATGCAAAGGAAATTCATCATGGGCTCAGTCCAATCCAATCCTACCATCACACAAGCATATTGCACACATCTAAATGCATGAAAATATCATTATAATGCAAATGTGATGCAATGTATGAGATTTTAAACACATTTAAATGAAACCTCATCCCAAAATTACAATAAACACTCATCAATTTTGAAAAACCCTCAAAATTTTTCAAAAACCCTAAAACCTAGATTTCAAATCATGAAATGCATAAAGAATGAAGAGATAAGAGAGCATACCAAGTGATTTGAAGCAAAGAAAGGCCGAAAATCACGTGGGTTGAAGGTTTTGAGTGAGAAAAGAGAGTTTGGGAGGTGAACAGGTGCGGATAGATCGAGAGAGATTGAGAAAAAGAGTTCCAGATCGCACGAGGAGCTTAAATAGAACCTTAGTAAGGCTTGATAGATAAAGGTATCGAGAGGTGTTGAGCCATCTGTCGAGGGAGGTGTCGAGGAAAATGGTCGTTGACAGATTCAAATGTCGAGAAGGTATCGAGGAACAGAACACCAGAAACGAAACAGAAGCTCGATTGATTGGCCAGGTATCGAGAAGCTATCGAGGAGGCAGGAGCTTTCTTAATCGATCCACCAGGTGTCGAGGAGGTGTTGAGATTGCGATAAGAAAAAGCTTGAGAGGCTCGACAGATAGCTTGGTATCAAGGAGGTGTCGAGCTAGCTTTTAAAAACAGTTTTTCGAGAAGTGAAAAACATAGACATGAATGCAATCCAACATGCAATTCAACCAATGATCCAATCAATATATTAAGCTCTCAAAATCATCTTTCAATAAGAATTTTAAGCACATGGATCCCCAAAAACACACACACACACACAACAATTCTAACCAATTTTATATTTCAAAAACAAGTCAAGACAGTTTAGTGAGTATAACGATTTGAGATATGAGAAAATCGCTTTAACTTACACATAATCATAATTGTTTAATAGGAACTATCACCTTCGAGGTACAACCTATAACTCCCACATCTCCTAGAATACACGCTTGCAATCATATTTAAAAGCATTTTTGATCTTTTCGCTTTTTATTTTCTTTACATATATTTTTTTTATTTAGCATATCATGTATGGGCATATAAGAAAGGGAAAAGAAATACCCATTGATATTTGACATTCCAATTTTGCTATGCTGAAGCATACATGTGTCTTGTTATGACACAGCGGTGAGATGGTTATTTATGCCTTTCTCTTAGGATTTTCTAGTCCTACCCGTCAAAAAGATTGATACGAGTGTTAAGTACAAGAGATAACTTAATCTTACTCATCACAAACAAGAGCCACAAAACTCACTTACTTAGTTGTGCATAAAGATGCTCATCTAAACTACAAGAGATACAAAGTTTAGAAAACTTTGCTTCAATGGCCATCCAAGGTACATAAGTACCAAAGTACACAAAACACACACTATTTTTGTATTTTTCTGAATTTTCAATTTTTATTTTTATTTTTATATCAAAAACATAATTAAAAAAAAAACTGAAATCAAACAAACAAAAACATATTAAACAAAGCAAAGCATAAACTAGACTGACTAAAAAAAAATGCAAAACACACAAGTAATGTAACAAACAAAAACAAGAAGATAGAAGAAAGTGATATAATCACTTAGAGTCCTTTTTCTTCCACACATTGAAAGAACCTTTCATTTGATTAAACCCTTGAACCGGTGGTGAGGGGGAAGAATTGAAATCGTTCAAGTTCATAAGAAACACAAGGGCTTTGAGAAGATCTCCAAGAGGAGGTAGAGAGGATTGAAGCTAATTCTGGCTTCTAGATGTCATCATGCCGTTGCTCTGTTAAGTGGCTAACCACTTATAGTAATTTGGTCGAGTATGACCGGCAGCTCCACAATGATGACAGAGATGCTGCTTCTTCTGTTTATGCTTTTGAGAGTTAACCTTCTTAGCCCTAGGGTTTTTAACATCTTTCTTATCTTGCCTAGGGGTGCTCCTAAGATAGATTTACCCTTGTCTAAGTTCTCACTAGTTAATTCAATTTTAACATTATTAACAAGAGAAACAAAAACAATATTACTAGTAGAAGCAATATTAAAAGAAGAAAGACCATACCCTAAACTTGTTCAATCTAAAGCAGATTTCTGAATGTTGAGCATCTCATCAAGCTTTGCACTTGAAGTCCTCTCCAATTGAGCTCTGACTTGAAATAGCTCTGCTTCAAGCTTCTTGGTCTTCTCAACCAAGAAATTGTTCTCAAACCTCAGTGCTCCAATAGTCTGATTTGCCTCATCAAACTTTGTGGACAGCTCTTCACGATCAAGTTCCACATCAATGAGTTTCTTGGTGGCCAGCCTATACAGTTTCTCATGCTTCTCAGAAAGCTTGTACAGTTTCTCATAGACTGTATGGATATCATCTTGATCATCCATCTTCTCACATTTAGAATCCGCCAATTCTTCTTCTTTGTCCACGTCTTCAACAATCCCTTTAGTAGGATTGATTGTGGCAGTGAAGGCATTCAAGATTCTGTCATCCTCATTGTCAGAATTATCCTCAGGCTTAGTGTCACTCACGGTTATAGCAAGTGCCTTATTTTTTCCAATGCTCTTGAGATATGTAGGACACTCCTGTTTCATGTGTCTAAAACCATGACACCCAAAGCACTTAGATCCTACGGGAACAGTGTACTGACTGTCATCCTTTGCGTCCTTTTTCCCTTTGTCTTGGCTCTTGAATTGAAAAGAACTAGATTACCTACGATCCTTGTCAAAGCTCCTTCCGTTCACATTCTTCATAAATTTCTTGAAATGCCTAGTAATGTAGGAATTCATCTTGGAATCTTCATCATCGAAAGACTCATCTGTGTCATTGCTCTTTGCCTTCAAAGCCATGCTCTTGCTTTTACCTGTCTTGCCAATCCTTGATAATCCTAGCTCGTAGGTCTACAAGTTTCCAACTAGCTCAGTCAAAGGAATCTTGTTAATATCTTTGATTCCTTGATTGTCGTAATCTTGGTATTGAATCTCTCGCGTAGAGATCTGAGCACCTTCCTCACAATCTTGAGTTTAGGAATGGTTTCTCCAAGATTGAAGGCTGAGTTCACTATGTCCTTGAGCTTGACATAGAATTTATCGAACAACTCATCCTTCTCCATCTTTATCTCTTCAAAGCTTGTAGTAAAACTTTGAAGTTTTGAATCTTTGACAGCCTTTGTACCCTCATAGGTTGTCTGAAGGATGGTCCATGCTTCCTTAGCAGTTTCGGTCGAGGATCTTCTTAAACTCCTCATTAGTGACTGTGCTAAATAAGGCATTCAATGCTCTACTATTGAAGTTTACCGCCTTGATCTTGGCTTTATCCTAATCAGCCGGCGCTTCCTTTGGCTTGGTCCAACCAATCTCTACAGCTTGCCACACCTTCTCATCTAAAGACTGCAAGAAAGCTCTCATGTGTACTTTCTAGTATGCATAGTTAGTGCCATAAGAAAAGGAGGTGTTAGGACATATATGTTTTAACTTGATTAAGAATATATGTCACTTATTTATGTAAATTGGCTAATCCTTTGACAAAACGCACTCTACTTGTAATTGGGTAGCTCTAGGTGTTTTTAATACTTCAAGAAACAATATTTCAAGGTCAAGTGTTGAAGTCATCAGGTCTGTCCAAGAAAAAGCAAGCTGAAGTGAAAAGTTTTTAAAGCTCGACATCTTCTCGATAGCTACCTTGACACCTGCTATCTGTCGAGATTTAAAAATTCAGATTTCCAATCTGATTTTCTTGGGATCCTTGAATATGTTTTTGGGCTTTCTTTTCTTCTAACCCTAAACATATAAAAGGATTATTTTAAGAGCCGTCAAGGGTGACACAAGTTGCATTATCATTGAGCAATCTCGGTTTAAGCAAATTGTGATCAAAAGATGAAGTTCTTGACCTAGTTCATCTTCCATCAAGAAGTTGCTGTGTATTTGCACCATAGGGTTTTGTAACCAAACATCTTCCAGCTATTCATCATAAAGGATGAACTGAAGAACTTTGCAGCCAACCATTCTTCCTCAGTTGGTGTTCTGAAGTCGCGTACTTGGATCCACGCATTGGTTAGTCACATACTTGGGAGCCGTGCATCAAAGGTGGAGACTGTCACTACAGATCAAGTCCAATTGGGTATTGGGATAAGGGTTCAACTGTAGGTTGGTAAGGTACTTGGGATTCCTTTACTTGTAACCGCTTGATTTGATAATAGTGGAGTTTCGGGAGTGGTGACCTGAAAATCACCCAGTGGAGTTTTTGCCGTTAGGGTTTTCCCCATTCGTAAACAAATCACCGTGTTATTTATTTTTCGCTGCATATTTAGTTGTTGGTGATTTGTTTGTGCTTCCATAAAATTGCATGATTAATTGATTAATTAATTACTTGGCTAAATTAATTAATTAGGGTTAATCACAAGGGGTCATTCAGATTGTGACCTATCAAATGGTATCAGAGCAGGCACACTCTGATTAGGGTTTAATCTTTGTTGTGTTGATCCATTAACCCCTGTTTGTCATGGATAGAGGACAATCCTTAATTATACCTCCTTTATTTGATGGCACTAACTATGCATACTGGAAAGTACGCATGAGAGCTTTCTTGCAGTCTTTAGATGAAAATGTGTGGCAAGCTGTAAAGATTGGCTGGACTAAGCCAACAGAAGATCCGGCCAATTGGGATGATACTAAGATCAAGGCGGCTAACTTCAACAGCAGAGCATTAAATGCCCTATTTAGCGCAGTCACAAATGAGGAGTTCAAAAAGATATCCTTAACTGAAACTGCTAAGGAGGCTTGGACCATCCTCCAGACTACCTATAAGGGCACAAAGGCTGTCAAAGACTCAAAGCTTCAGAGGCTTACTACAAGCTTTGAAGAAATTAAGATGGAGGAGGATGAGTCATTTGATGAGTTCTATGCCAAGCTCAAGGACATAGTGAACTCAGCCTTCAATCTTGGGGAAACCATCCCTGAACCAAAGATTGTAAGGAAGGTGCTCAGATCTCTACCTGAGAGATTCCATGCCAAGATCACGGCTATAGAGGAATCAAAGGACATTGACAAGATTCCTTTGACTAAGCTAGTAGGTAACTTGGAAACTTATGAGACAGGATTATCTAGGATTGGCAAGTCAAGTAAAGGTAAAAGCATGGCCTTGAAGGCAAAGAACAGTGATACAGATGAGTCTTCCGATGATGAAGATTCTAAGATGAAGTCCTACATCACTCGGCAGTTCAAGAAATTTATGAAGAATGCCAATGGAAGGAGCTTCGACAAGGACCGTAGGCAGTTCAGTTCTTCTCAGTTTAAAAGCCAAGACAAAGGGAAGAAGGATGCTAAGGATGGCGGTCAGTACACTGTTCCTGCTTCTTAGAGGGAGAGTTAGTATAGGACCATTTTGTTAGGGGGATTGTTGATATGAGGGATGTAGTAAGGATGTTATGTATCTTTTCATTTCTTTCTATTTTAGATACATTTATTTCTTGTACATTGGGTCTTGTGACCATTTTTTACATATATTGTATTATTCTCTTTATATGTTGATGTATGTTTCTTTCACCTACTCTTACATGTGTTGTTTCTTTTTTCTCTTTATGCACATGCTTTTTATTACTTGTATGCAATCTATTATTTCAGTTTCACACAAAGATACCTTGATGAGTTTTGTTTAAAGTATTTTAGAAATACAGGTTGTCAAAGTTTACTTGCCATAAACTTTCTTCTTGCAAAGTTTTTCAAGAGTTTGTATTAGAATAGACTTTATTGTATTCAATAAGTGAATATGAGTTGAGTGATTTATGACTTCTCTCATATGCTCATTTATTTGTTGTGGTTTTGTCACAGATTGCCAAAGGGGAGATTGTTAGGACATATGTGTTTACTTGATTAAGAAATATGTCATTCTTTTATGTAAATTGGTAATCCTTGACAAAAGCACTTTACTTGTATTTGGGTATTCTAGGTGTTTTAATACTTCAAGAAACAATTTTTCAAGTCAAGTGTTGAACCATCAGTTGTCCAAGAAAAAGCAAGTTGAAGTGAAATTATTAAAGTTCGACAGCTCTCTATCGACTAGTCTCACCTTGCTCGACATAGCTCGACACTTCTATTTGTCGAGTTTAAAATTTCAGATTCTAATTGATTTTCTGGGATCCGTGAATTTATTTTGGGCTTCTTTTCTCCTAACCCTAACATATAAAAAGATTATTTTAAGGGCTTCAAGGTGTCACAAGTTGCATTATCATTGAGAATTCTGTTAAGCAAATTGTGAATAAGATGAAGTTCTTGCCCTAGTTCATCTTCCATAAGAAGTTCTGTGTATTTGCACCATAGGTTTTGTAACCAACATCTTCGCTATTCATCTGGGATGAACTGAAGAACTTTGCAGCCAACACTTCTCTATTTGGTGTTGTAGTGCGTACTGGGATCCACGCATTGGTTAGTCACGTACGGGAGCCGTGATCAAAGGAGATTGTCACTCAGACAAGTCCAATTGGGTATTGGGTAAGGGTTCAACTGTAGGTTGTATAAGGTACTGGGATTCTTTACTTGTAACGCTTGATTTGATAATAGTGAAGTTTCGGGAGTGGTGACCTAAAATCACCGGTGGGTTTTTGCCGTTAGGGTTTTCCCACGCTTCATGTTAATTGATGATTTATTTTCCGCTGCATATTTAGTTTTGGTGATTTGTTTTCTCCATAAATTGCATGATTAATTGATTAATTAATAACTTGGCTAAATTAATAATTATTTAATCACAAGGGGTCAATATGTTTTTGTCCTATCAAGCCATACCAACATTACATATGGGCATAGCCAACCCAATCCAACCCCACCAAATTACCTAATAATCAAAGAATATATATAACAAAAATACTCCTAAAGTCTCTAAAATTCTGAAATATCCTTAAATATATAAAAATTACCAAAACACATTCTAACAATTAAAAAATTACCAAAATAACCCCGAAACTCTCAAAAATTATTGGGATATCCTTAAAACCTAAAAAATGACCACGATGACCCTAAAATCTAAAAAATGACTGAAATACCCTCTAAACCTAAAAAATAATCAAAATACCCTTAGATACAGAAAATTACCTAAATAACCATGAAACCTAAAAAATGACTGAAATGACCTTGTAACTTAAAAAGTGATAATAATGCCCTTAGAACCTAAAAAATGACCGTAATGCACTTTAAACCTAAAAAATTACATAAATGACCTTAAAACCTTAAAATTTTTTGAAATACTCTTGAAACCTATAAAATGACCAAAATACCTCATTAAACTTAAGAATAGCAAAAATACACCCAAAACCCTCAACAATTACTGGAATACCCTTAGAACCTAAAAAATGATCAAAATACCTTTTGAATCTAAAAAATGACCGAATGACCTTAAAACCTAAAAAAAAAAAAAAAAAATGTCAAAAATTACCCTAAAACATTTATATAAAAAAAATAAAAAATAAAAAAGAAGAAGAAGAAGAAGAGTAACCAAAAAACCTAAAACAATGACCAAAAATACCCTACAATACTTGAAAATGACCAAAATACTTTCGAAACCCTTTAAAATTACTAGAAGACCCTTAGAACCTAAAAAATGACCGAAATGACCTTGTAACCTAAAAAATTACTTAAATACGCTTAGAACCTTAAAAATGACTGTACTTTTGTCACATTCAGAGGTACCTTTACTTAATTTTCACATTTGATAGTTTCATCATTACATTAGGCAATACCAACATCACATCTGATTGTATTTTTGTTACGTTTGGTGGCACTGTTATTCTTTTATCACATTTGATAGTTCTAATGTCACATTGGGTAGTACCAAATCAAGTATGATCATACTTTTGTTATATTCAATAGTTATATTATTTTTTTCAAAAAAAAAAAATAGTTCTATTATTTTTCAGTCACATTAGGCAATACCAAAATCACATGTACTTTTATTGATTCATAACAATCTAGTAATAATTAAAACGTTAACAATGAATTTTCCCAAAATAGTTATAAACTTGAAATTTAACAAAAATACTTGGAAATTAAGGATTTCAAAAAATAGTCCTAAAAATATATAAAATGACTAAAATACATTTTTAACTTTCGAAATTAATCAAAAAAAAAATCATTGAAAATGAACAAAGTAGCGCTAAAAATACCTAGAATGATTACAATACTAAATATTTTGAAAATGACCATAATAGCATCAAAACCACTCAATTTGGCGATGTTAGAGTGATATATTGGATTTTTTTTTTTTTTTAGTGATTGTAAAGATATTTTGGTCATGTTAGAAGTTTTCAAGATAACTTGGTGATTATTGACATCTCATGAGTATTTTAATCAAACACATTTCAACTTTTTTGGTGTCTTTGTGGTGTTAAATTTTCTCAATGAAAAAAAAGTTGACCCAAAGAAAATGTTATTTGTTAGGAAACATTTGCTTCTCCAAATTATTCCAAAGAAGCTATATATTTAGACCACACAATGATGTAACTGTGAACTCTAAGGAAGAAAAAAAATTGAAACCTAAAACAATTTAGGCCTTAGAGCATGTTCTTGAAGAGCTTGATATTCCAGATATGAAGGGAAAGAGAGTGTAAAATTTAGAAGCAAATAAATTATGCATTCTAATTAAAATAGCTAATGATATTCTTGTTAGGAATTAACAAAATGAAGGAACCAAGCAAAAGCAAAAACACACCTAACCAGTAGCAAGCTATAACTACATTTAAAAATAATTTTAGATTTCAAAGTCTGCCAAAAATGCAATGTTATCAATAGTTAACAATTACATTCAATTGTGTACATTTTTAGATCCCTTAAAACATAACCAGATTAACCTAGTTAATTAGCCAAGTGATTACTTAGTCAAATTATTAGATCTAGGTTAACACAAATATATCATATCAATGTAAAGTGCAGAAAATAAAGAACACAAAGATATGATGACTCAGGAAAACCAAACCAGTAAAAAACCTGGGAAGGATTTAACTTAGCTATTCTTAAGGTAAAACTGAATCCACTATGAAAGAATTGAAGTTTACACAATTGTGACTTAGACCACTAACATCCTATTGCTACCTCGAGTAGGAAACTTACTACCACGACCCCATGATAGCTCCGAGTCCACGGACTACTTTCTTGGATTCCCAGCAAGCACAAGCACTCTCGCTTGTGCATCTTTAAGCTCTTGAATCTGCAACTGAATGATCACCAAGTTCTTGACATAATCTTGAATCTTGGAAACCCTAAGTATGTGTGAAGGTAAGCACTTCTAAATCTCACAGAAGATTCACACACACAGCATAAAGAGCAACCTCAAAGTGTGGCTGGAGTTTTCTCTTTTATGCTTAGGGTGTGTTTGTTTTGGGTGAAAATGGTTTCAGGAAATCATTTTACACCCCTTAACCTGTTTGGTGAGCTCAGAAATTTTGGTCAAACGGAAATCAATTTCCATGTTAACCGTAAAATAAAGGCAAGAAGGTGTAAAATATTTTCAGGTTTTATTTTCACTTCAAAAATTTTCCACTCCTCACACAACACTCTCTTCGAGCTTCTCTCACACGCACTCCTCTCCGATCGCACATCCAAGCACCGGTGAGTTGCACCCTAGCACTAGCGAGATCGCACCACGAACCCACCCACCAATCGACCCACCTCGTCCACCGGCGAGATCGCGCCACGAACCCACCCA
>NW_027069610.1:371177-414635 GCF_002906115.3 Quercus suber
TGCATCAAAGGTGGAGACTGTCACTACAGATCAAGTCCAATTGGGTATTGGGGTAAGGGTTCAACTGTAGGTTGGTAAGGTACTTGGGATTCCTTTACTTGTAACCGCTTGATTTGATAATAGTGGAGTTTCGGGAATGGTGACCTGAAAATCACCCGGTGGGGTTTTTGCCGTTAGGGTTTTCCCCATTCGTAAACAAATCACCGTGTTATTTATTTTCCGCTGCATATTTAGTTGTTGGTGATTTGTTTGTGCTTCCATAAAATTGCATGATTAATTGATTAATTAATTACTTGGCTAAACTAATTAATTAAGGTTAATCACAAGGGGTCATTCAAATTGTGACCTATCAGGAGGTATAATTAATGACTATCCTCTATCCATGACAAATAGGGGTCAATGGATCAACATAGCAGCAAAGGTTAAAACCTAATCAGAGTGTGCCTGCTCTGATACCACTTGATAGGCCAAAAACGAATTGACCCCTTGGGACTAAATTAATTGATTAATTAGTCAAGTTATTAATTAATCAAATTAACATGCAAACGTGTGGTAGCACAAACAAATCACCAATAAACTAATTATGCAGCGAAAAATAAATAACACGGTGATTTGTTTACGAATAGGGAAAACTTGATGGCAGAAACTCCACCGGGTGATTCAGGTTACCACTCTCGAAATTTCACTATTATCACAACAAGCAGTTACAAGTAAAAGAATCTCAGTGCCTTATACCAACCTACAGTTGAACCCTTACTATAATACCCAATTGGACTTATTCTGTAGTGACAATTTCCCTTTTTGATCCACGGCTCCCAAGTACGTGACTAACCAATGCACGGAACCCAGTACGCAACTTCAATCACCAACTAGAAAGAGTTGTTAGTTGCAAAGTTCTTCAGTTCATCCACGAAGAAGATCAAGAAAATGCTTGGTCATAAAACCCAAAGGTGCACATACACAGCAACTTGTTCAAAAGAGATGAACCAGGGTGAAACTTTGTCTCCGGTCACAAATTGCTTGAACAAATTTTTCTCAATACTTGTGCAACTTGTGTACTCTTTGACGACCCTTAAAACAATCCTTTTATATATCTAGGGTTAGGAGAAAAGAATGCCCAAACACATAAACACGGATCCCAAGAAAACATAACAGAAAAATTTATTTTTCTTAAATCTCGACAAATAAGAGGTGTCGAGCACACAGGCTTGAGCAGCTTTCTAAACCTCGACACATGCTAGCTGTCGAGCTTTAGTAACCTTGCACTTTCAGCGTGTTTTCTTGGACAGACTTGATGACTTCAACACTTGATCTTGAAACCTTGTTTCTTAAAGTATTAAAAACACCTAGAACTACCCAATTACAAGTAAAGTGCATTTTGTCAAAGGATTAGCTAATAACATAAAATAATGACATTTTTTCTTAACAAGTGAACCACATATGTCCTAACACTACGAGCTAAGGTTAACAAGAATTGGTAAGTCGGGTAAGGGCAAGAGCATGGCATTGAAGGCCAAGAGCAGTGACACTGATGAGTCTTCAGATGAGGAGGATTTGAAGATGAAGTCCTATATCACCAGGCAATTCAAGAAGTTCATGAAGAATGCAAATGGGAAAGGCTTCGACAAGAACCGTAGGCAGTCCAATTCTTCTCAACACAAGAGCCAAGATAAAGGGAAGAAGGATGCTAGGGATAGCGGTCAGTACACTATTCCTGCAGGACCTGTTGTTTTTGGTGCTAAGGCTTCTGTCACATGAAGTAAAAGTGTCCCATATATCTCAAGAGCATTGGGAAGAGCAAGGCACTTGCAACTACTTTGAGTGATACTTAGCCTGAGGATGATTCCGACCATAGGGATGACAGAATCTTGAATGCCTTCGCTGCCACTCTTAATCCTACTGAGGGAATTGTTGAAGATGTGGACGAAGAAGAGGAATTGGTAGAGTCCAAGTTTGAGGAGATGGATGAACAAGAAGACATCCACACAGCCTATGCAAAGTTGTACAAGGTCTCAAAAAAGTATGAGAAATTGTATAGGTTGACCACCAAGAAGCTTAGTGATGTGGAGCTTGAGCGTGAAGAGCTTTCCACAAAGTTTGATGAAGCTAATCAGACAATTGGAGCACTGAGGTTTGAGAACAATTTCTTGGCTGAGAAGACCAAGAAGCTTGAAGCAGAATTATTTTAAGGTAGAGCTTAATTGAAGAGGACTTCAAGTGTGAAGCTTGACGAGATGATCAATATTCAAAAATCTTCTTCAGATCGAACAAGTTTAGGGTATGGTCTTTCTTCCTCTGATATTGTTTTTATTAGTACTACTGTTTTTGTTCCTCCTGCTAATAATGTTGAAATTGAGAACAATGTTGTCAAAAATGAATAAGCTAGTGAAAAATTAGAAAATGGTAAATCTATCTTAGGAGTATCCCCTAAATAGGATAAGAAAGATGTTAAAAATTCTAGGGCTAAGAAGGCCAACTCTCAAAAACCTAAACAAAAAAAGCAACATCTCTATCATCATTGTGGAGTTGCCGGTCATACTCGACCAAATTGCTATAAGTGGTTAGCCACTCAATAGAGCAATGGCATGATAGCATTTGAAAGCCAGAATTAGCTTCAATCCTCTCTTGCTCCTCTTGGAGATTTTCTCAAAGCCTTCATGTTTCTTTCGAACTTGAATGGTTTCAATTCTTCTCCGTCACCACTGATTCAAGGGTTTAATCAGAGGAAAGGTTCTTCTATGGTGTGGAAGAAAAAGGACTCCAAGTGATTCTACCACTTTCCTCTCTCTCTCTCTCTCTCTCTCTCTTTTCTTGTTTTTGTTTTTGCATAGTTTATTTGTTTTGCTTTTATTTTGAGTCAATCTAGTTTTATGCTTTGCTTTGTTTAACATGTTTTTATTTGTTTTCAATTTTGTTTATTTTGTTTTTGATATAAAAATAAAAATAAAAATTGAAAAAATCAGAAAAATCAGAAAAATACAAAAACAATGTGTGTTTTGTGTACATTGGTACTTGTGTACTTTGGATGGTCTGTTGAAACAAATTTTTCTAAACTTTGTATCTTTTGTAGCTTAAATGAGCATCTCTATGCACAACCAAGCAAGTGAGCTTTGTGGCTCTTGTTTGTTATGAGTAAGATTAAGTTATCTCTTGTACTTAACACTCGTATCACTCTTTCTGACAGGAAAGACTAGAAAATCTTAAGAGAAAGGCATAAATAACCATCACATCACTGTTGCCCACCAATCATGAATGATATCTGTATATTTCGGCATAGCAAAAGTGCAATGTCAATGACATTTGTGTGTTTCGGCATAGCAAAATTGGAATGTTAAATATCATTGGGTATTTCTTTTCTCTCTCTTATATACCCATGCATGATATGCTTATTAAAAAGAAAAATATGCAAAGAAAATCAAAAGCAAAAATATCAAAATGCTTTTAAATATGATTGCAAGCATGTGTTCTAGGAGATGTGAAAGTTATAGGATATACCTCGAAGGTGATAGTCCCCATCAAATAGTTATGATTGTGTGTGAGTGAAAGTGATTTTCTCATATGTCAAATCGTCATAACTAGTTGACACTTATGCAATCTTGCGATGTTTTTCACACACAACACACAATATTCTTTGCTACTCTTAATACATGTGCAGGTACAATGTGATTTGGCCATCACAAGGTTTACATGTGTTTAAGTATGCTCACTAAACTGTCTTGACTTGTTTTTGAAATATAAAATTGGTTAGACTTGTTGTGTGTGTGTGCGTGTGTGTGTTTTTGGGATCCATGTGCTTAAAATTGTTGTTGAGAGATGATGTTGAGAGCTTAATATGTTGATTGGATCATTGGTTGAGTTGCATGCTTGATTGCATTCATGTCCGTGTTTTTCCCTTCTCAAAAAACTATTTTTAAAAGCAATCTCAACAACTCCTTGACACCTCTTCGACACCTAGCTATCTGTCAAGTTTCTCAGCTTTTTCTTATCGCAATCTCGACACCTCTCGACAGCTAGGTGGATCGATCGAAAAAGTTTCTGACCTCTTGATAGCTTCTCGATAGCTAGGTGGATCGATCGAGAAAGTTTTTGACCTCTCGATAGCTTCTCGACAGCTGGTAGATTGATCGAGCATCTGTTCTCGTGTTTGATACTCTATTCCTCAACACCTTCTCGATAGTTGTATTTGTCAACAGCTAGTTTCTTGACACTTGTCTCGATACCTTGCTCGACACCTTTCGACACTTCTATCTGTTGAGCTTTACTGAACTCCTATATATTTTTTCAGCGCGATCTGGTTCTCACTTTTCTCGATCTCTCTCTCGACAGATTCATCTCTTCACCTCCTAAACACTCTTTTCTCTCTCCAAACCTTCAATCCTCATGATTTTTGAACTCTCCTTGCTTCAAATCACTTGGTATGATCTTTTTTCTTTTCATTTTCTTGTATTTCATGTTTTGAAAACTAGGTTTTAGGATTTTTGAAAAACTTTGGGGTTTTTCAAAATTGATGAGTTATTGTTGAAATTTTGGGATGGGTTTTTGCTTAAATGAGTTTAAAATCTCATACATTGCATCACTTGTGCATTATAACAGTATGATAATGCATTTAGATGTGTGCAAATTGATTGTGTCCTGGTAGGATTGGATTGGGCTGAGCCTATGATGCAATTTCTTTTGCATGTCACATGTTCATGCATTTCCCATGCATTCGTACTCTCTTTTCAATATACTTGCTATATTTGAACTGTTTTGGAGCTTTTCTGATTGTCTCTCTTTCTCTCCCTCTTTTTCTGTTTACGTTAGTAGTGTCTATGGCACCTAAACGTAAGTCGACTCCATCCTGGAACCCTCTTTGTTCCGGGGCATCCACTTCATCTGATCCTACTCCATCACATATTCAATTCCATTATGTTGATGCCCGAAAGGCCTTCTCGAAGAACTTTTCTTGACAAGGCATTCATTTTAAATGCCAAGTCATTCCGACAGACTTCGCTGACACTGACCCTCCTGATGTCATTCATAGTCGAGGATGGGAATCACTGTGTAACGACTCGGTCACTTGTCCTTCCATACTTATGCAGGAGTTTTACTCCAATATGCATGGAATTGATCGTTCAGTGCCTCACATCTTCACTCACGTTCGAGGTACGCGCTTTCCTGTTACACCGCAACTTGTTATGGATGTGCTTCGGGTTCCTAGGGTAGAGTTTCCTGACTATCCTAGTTGTGAGTGTCTGAGGACTGTGTCCAAGGATGAGCTCATGTCTGCTTTCTATGAGCGCCTTTCTAATTGGGGTGATCGTCAGTTTACACCATGTAAGCCTTTTGCTAAAGGTCCTAGATTCTTGAACATGGTGATGACTTTTGTTTTGCACCCTCTCTCTCACTATAACTCCATCACAGAGTCTCGTCCTCAGTTTTTGTTATCCCTTCTTGAGCATCTTACTATAGATTTCCCTTCTCATTTCATTCTTTCCATTATAGATGTTCATCAGGATTCGGCATCCCATGATAAGCTCATCTTTCCTTTTGCTATCATGAGGATTTTATGCCATTTTTTCATCCCTTTTCTAGTGTCCAACCATTTCACTCATATTTGTGCCATAGATACCGCTATCGTTAAACGTAACGAGGCACAGTTTAGGTTACGAGAGTGGATTCAGTAGCTCCTCCCTCCCGTTCAGCTCCATCTTATTTTGCTCCATCCGCATCCGCCCCCTTCTCTTCCATGGGTGATGTGTCTCTTTACGTCGTCATAGCGCAGCTTTAGCGCATGGATGCTCGCCTTGATACACTATCTACTGAGTTGTATCAAGTGAACATTCGTGTTAGCCATATTGCTAGGCAGCAGGCGATTATGGGTGGTTTCGCACCTGAGGCTTCTCCTTCACCTCCTCCTGTGGCTTCTGATTCTGAGGCTGAGGATGATGATGATGATGATGGTGATGACAATGATGCTTCTGATGATGATGATGGAAATGCTAACTTTACCGATGAAATGTCTACTTGACACTCTACCCTTTGTCACTAATGACAAAAAGGAGGAGTAGTTTTGGGTTATATAAGAGTGGCCATTCTTAGAGGGAGAGTTAGTATAGGACCATTTTGTTAGGGGGATTGTTGATATGAGGGATGTAGTAAGGATGTTATGTATCTTTTCATTTCTTTCTATTTTAGATACATTTATTTCTTGTACATTGGGTCTTGTGACCATTTTTTACATATATTGTATTATTCTCTTTATATGTTGATGTATGTTTCTTTCACCTACTCTTACATGTGTTGTTTCTTTTTTCTCTTTATGCACATGCTTTTTATTACTTGTATGCAATCTATTATTTCAGTTTCACACAAAGATACCTTGATGAGTTTTGTTTAAAGTATTTTAGAAATACAGGTTGTCAAAGTTTACTTGCCATAAACTTTCTTCTTGCAAAGTTTTTCAAGAGTTTGTATTAGAATAGACTTTATTGTATTCAATAAGTGAATATGAGTTGAGTGATTTATGACTTCTCTCATATGCTCATTTATTTGTTGTGGTTTTGTCACAGATTGCCAAAGGGGGAGATTGTTAGGACATATGTGTTTCACTTGTTAAGAACATATGTCATTCTTTTATGTAATTGGATAATCCTTAGACAAAATGCACTTTACTTGTATTTGGGTAAATTTAGGTGATTTTAATACTTCAAGAAACATTGTTTCAAGATCAAGTGTTAAACCCATTCAAGTATGTCCAAGAAACAAGTTGAATAGTGCAAATTCATTAAAGTTCGACAGCTGCATCTATCGAGCTTAAGAAATTTGTCTCAGCCCGTGTGCTCGACAGTAGCTCGACAGCTTCTATTTGTCGAGGTTTAAGAATTTCAGAATTCTAATATGATTTTCTCGGGATCCGTGAATTTATCTTTGGGCCTTCTTTTCTCCTAACCCTAGACATATAAAAAGATTATTTTAAGGGCTATCAAAGAGTTCACAAGTTGCATAAGTATTGAGTAAAGTTTGTTCAAGCAAATTGTAACTAGAGATGAAGTTTTGCCCTAGTTCATCATTCCTGTGAAGAAGTTACTGGTTTTGTACACCATAGGATTTTGTAACCAAGCATCTTCTTGGTCTTTATCGTGGGATGAACTGAAGAACTTTGCAGCCAACAACCTTCTCTATTTGGTGATTGGTTAGTTGCGTACTGGGATCCACGCAATTGGTTAGTCACGTACAGGGAGCCGTGTATCAAAAGGAGAAATTGTCATGCAGAACAAGTCCAATTGGGTATTGGGGTAAGGGTTCAACTGTAGGTTAGTATAAGGTACTGGGATTTCTTTACTTGTAACTGCTTGTTGTGATAATAGTGAAGTTTCGGGAGTGGTGACCTTAAAATCACTCGGTGGGTTTTTGCCGTGTAGGTTTTTCTCACACGCTTTGCATGTTAATTTGATGATTTATTTTCCGCTGCATACTTTAGTTATTGGTGATTTGTTTATACTACCACGTGCTTTGCATGTTAATTTGATTAATTAATAACTTGGCTAATTAATCAATTAATTTAATCACAAGGGGTCAATATGTTTTTGTCCTATCAAGCCATACCAACATTACATATGGGCATAGCCAACCCAATCCAACCCCACCAAATTACCTAATAATCAAAGAATATATATAACAAAAATACTCCTAAAGTCTCTAAAATTCTGAAATATCCTTAAATATATAAAAATTACCAAAACACATTCTAACAATTAAAAAATTACCAAAATAACCCCGAAACTCTCAAAAATTATTGGGATATCCTTAAAACCTAAAAAATGACCACGATGACCCTAAAATCTAAAAAATGACTGAAATACCCTCTAAACCTAAAAAATAATCAAAATACCCTTAGATACAGAAAATTACCTAAATAACCATGAAACCTAAAAAATGACTGAAATGACCTTGTAACTTAAAAAGTGATAATAATGCCCTTAGAACCTAAAAAATGACCGTAATGCACTTTAAACCTAAAAAATTACATAAATGACCTTAAAACCTTAAAATTTTTTGAAATACTCTTGAAACCTATAAAATGACCAAAATACCTCATTAAACTTAAGAATAGCAAAAATACACCCAAAACCCTCAACAATTACTGGAATACCCTTAGAACCTAAAAAATGATCAAAATACCTTTTGAATCTAAAAAATGACCGAATGACCTTAAAACCTAAAAAAAAAAAAAAAAAATGTCAAAAATTACCCTAAAACATTTATATAAAAAAAATAAAAAATAAAAAAGAAGAAGAAGAAGAAGAGTAACCAAAAAACCTAAAACAATGACCAAAAATACCCTACAATACTTGAAAATGACCAAAATACTTTCGAAACCCTTTAAAATTACTAGAAGACCCTTAGAACCTAAAAAATGACCGAAATGACCTTGTAACCTAAAAAATTACTTAAATACGCTTAGAACCTTAAAAATGACTGTACTTTTGTCACATTCAGAGGTACCTTTACTTAATTTTCACATTTGATAGTTTCATCATTACATTAGGCAATACCAACATCACATCTGATTGTATTTTTGTTACGTTTGATGGCACTGTTATTCTTTTATCACATTTGATAGTTCTAATGTCACATTGGGTAGTACCAAATCAAGTATGATCATACTTTTGTTATATTCAATAGTTATATTATTTTTTTCAAAAAAAAAAAAATAGTTCTATTATTTTTCAGTCACATTAGGCAATACCAAAATCACATGTACTTTTATTGATTCATAACAATCTGGTAATAATTAAAACGTTAACAATGAATTTTCCCAAAATAGTTATAAACTTGAAATTTAACAAAAATACTTGGAAATTAAGGATTTCAAAAAATAGTCCTAAAAATATATAAAATGACTAAAATACATTTTTAACTTTCGAAATTAATCAAAAAAAAAATCATTGAAAATGAACAAAGTAGCGCTAAAAATACCTAGAATGATTACAATACTAAATATTTTGAAAATGACCATAATAGCATCAAAACCACTCAATTTGGCGATGTTAGAGTGATATATTGGATTTTTTTTTTTTTTTAGTGATTGTAAAGATATTTTGGTCATGTTAGAAGTTTTCAAGATAACTTGGTGATTATTGACATCTCATGAGTATTTTAATCAAACACATTTCAACTTTTTTGGTGTCTTTGTGGTGTTAAATTTTCTCAATGAAAAAAAAGTTGACCCAAAGAAAATGTTATTTGTTAGGAAACATTTGCTTCTCCAAATTATTCCAAAGAAGCTATATATTTAGACCACACAATGATGTAACTGTGAACTCTAAGGAAGAAAAAAAATTGAAACCTAAAACAATTTAGGCCTTAGAGCATGTTCTTGAAGAGCTTGATATTCCAGATATGAAGGGAAAGAGAGTGTAAAATTTAGAAGCAAATAAATTATGCATTCTAATTAAAATAGCTAATGATATTCTTGTTAGGAATTAACAAAATGAAGGAACCAAGCAAAAGCAAAAACACACCTAACCAGTAGCAAGCTATAACTACATTTAAAAATAATTTTAGATTTCAAAGTCTGCCAAAAATGCAATGTTATCAATAGTTAACAATTACATTCAATTGTGTACATTTTTAGATCCCTTAAAACATAACCAGATTAACCTAGTTAATTAGCCAAGTGATTACTTAGTCAAATTATTAGATCTAGGTTAACACAAATATATCATATCAATGTAAAGTGCAGAAAATAAAGAACACAAAGATATGATGACTCAGGAAAACCAAACCAGTAAAAAACCTGGGAAGGATTTAACTTAGCTATTCTTAAGGTAAAACTGAATCCACTATGAAAGAATTGAAGTTTACACAATTGTGACTTAGACCACTAACATCCTATTGCTACCTCGAGTAGGAAACTTACTACCACGACCCCATGATAGCTCCGAGTCCACGGACTACTTTCTTGGATTCCCAGCAAGCACAAGCACTCTCGCTTGTGCATCTTTAAGCTCTTGAATCTGCAACTGAATGATCACCAAGTTCTTGACATAATCTTGAATCTTGGAAACCCTAAGTATGTGTGAAGGTAAGCACTTCTAAATCTCACAGAAGATTCACACACACAGCATAAAGAGCAACCTCAAAGTGTGGCTGGAGTTTTCTCTTTTATGCTTAGGGTGTGTTTGTTTTGGGTGAAAATGGTTTCAGGAAATCATTTTACACCCCTTAACCTGTTTGGTGAGCTCAGAAATTTTGGTCAAACGGAAATCAATTTCCATGTTAACCGTAAAATAAAGGCAAGAAGGTGTAAAATATTTTCAGGTTTTATTTTCACTTCAAAAATTTTCCACTCCTCACACAACACTCTCTTCGAGCTTCTCTCACACGCACTCCTCTCCGATCGCACATCCAAGCACCGGTGAGTTGCACCCTAGCACTAGCGAGATCGCACCACGAACCCACCCACCAATCGACCCACCTCGTCCACCGGCGAGATCGCGCCACGAACCCACCCATCGATTGACCCACCTAGTCCACCGGCGAGATCCGCCACGAACCCACAAACCGATTGACCCACCCAGTGAGTGACCCACTCCTAGATCGAGTTGCCACCTTCAGATCAACCAACCTCGTCCACCGACGACTCTCACCCACGAACCGATTTCTCTCTGTCCCGCTCTCACGATTGGTCTTGTGATTTGATTTTTTGATTTTGATGTTTGTTTCTTGTGTTGTTTATATATTTTGATTCTCTGTAATAATATTTGTTTGAATCCTAAGAAAATGTGAGAAACATGATAAAAATGAGTTTTCTAGAGCATTTTCAGCAACACAACCAAACACTAGAAAATATTTTTCTTTCCTAAAAATATTTTACACTCGAAAAATATTTTATATTCAACCAAACACAGGCTTAGAGTAAAACATAAAACCCTATACGTCAAACGGGCTTGGGCTGAGTTGGAAATTCTGCAGAAAAAACAATCTACATGACTTTCGATCGATCAAGTCTAATTCTCAATCGATCAAGCCAGACAGAATTGCACAATAAATTTTGTAGTAACTCGATTCCAACTTTACATAAAAAGCATATATTTTGAGCAAGTCTAAACAAGACTAAAATGTTTTGATCATGGTTTGCCAAACATTACAAAATGGAGTTCTAATACATTAGTTCCTAATTCTTAGAACCTAACAAACTCCTCTTTTGGCAATCCGTGACAAAACACAAACTAACAAAATGCTCAAAGTTTACACAAACAACCCATTACAAAAACATTGCCCAACAAAATAAATCCAACCTAACTACTATCTATCAGTTGCAAGTGTAGATAGCAGCACGACTGAATCAACCTGTATATTTCTTGAAACACTCAACAAATGCATAAACGTATGTATGGAAAATACAAGTAAAACAAAATAACTTCTTGATTTCACATAACACAAAATAAAGACATATATCATGAATAACTCATAAATATAAATCAATAAGCAATGTGAAACAAGAAACATATATCAACAATGTATCTCCCCCTATCATGGACAACCCAAACAAAATACATCATGAGCCAAAAATGATCAATACAAAATGAAGCACCTAGATACAATCTAAAAATTCCATAAGCTCAACAAATACAAAAATCTCCCCCTAACAACAAAATCTTCTCTACAAATGTACTCCCCCTTTTTGTGATGAATTGCCAAAGGGCACTCACTTATCATCAAAAGGAGGTGGTAGAGGCGTTCGTCTAAAATGCTCCAAATCTGCTCGTAAAGTACGAAGCTCATCAAGCATGTCCACCAAAAGCTAACCATGAGCCGCCAGAATGGTCATGACAGTCTCCAACATATGTCGAATGTTTGAATCATCTGAAGTAGATGGTGGAAGAACAGCAGCAGCAGCAACAAGATCAACAGACGCCTCAATAGAAGTAGTACCTGTAGAAGAGGGATGAGGAGGTACGACCCCAAAAGACTCAACCCTAGGGCATTTAGATCTCGGTCTCAACTAAGCAACCCTCTGCTTAAGAAAAGTGGCACCTATGGGAGCGATAACATGGACAGGCTCAGACGCCAGAAACTCATCTAAACCTAGATGCAAAAGAGTCTTATGAATAAAAACGGGGAAGAAAAGAGCATGAGTAGTAAAACTATTCCTATGAACTTCATTCAAATAACGAATAAAAGTTGAGGAAAACTCATAGGAGCATCAATAACTAAGACATACAAAAATGCGCAACACTCCAAAGGAATGGTGTGCAAATGAGAGATAGGCCACAAGGAATGACAAGCAATCCTAAAGAAAAGATAGTGGATCTTGGTGAGCTTAGCAATAGTGATCCAAGGATCAAAACCCCACTGGATAGAAGACCCAGTGATGTAAGACATGATGTCATCTAGGGGAGGAGACTCATTATACGGGTAGATAGGATGCTGGACCACTAGTACCCCAAGAGCATTAGCCATTATTGAAGGAGTAATGGTGTACTCTACACCTCGTATCCAACTCTTAACTAGAGTGTTGGAATCATAGACGTGGATAGAGGGGTTCGAGTAGAACTCTTTAATCAGGGTAGCCGGAGGTGAATGATTAATATTCAACAATGGTAGCCAGCCCCTACGTTCAAAATTAGCCCTAATGGCAAGATCAAGCTCATCCAACAAAACCTTTCTCTCAGCCCAAATGTTTCTTTTAAGGTCTAGCTACTCAAACGTCTCTTGGTTTTTCTCACTTGGAAACCTCTCAATATCAAAAGAAGGAGCAGAGGTGGAGGTAGGTGTCCTATGGGCTCTAATCTTCCTAACCATGATTTAAGATTGGAATAGGACAACAGAGAAGAACCAAGGAAAGAGAAAAACAAGAAAAAACCCAAGGGCAGACTGTAAGTTAGCACAAAAAAAAAAATAGAAATAACAATTCTATATGATGCATGAACAATAAAAACAAATGATGCATGCTTTAATGCAGTGAGAATATGTTCAATTGAACTTTAAAATAACAAAATTGGCTTGAGCATAGAGTTTATATCAAAAAAACCCCAAAATTTGAAAAACCACTTGTACAATTTTTAAGAAATTGGACCAATTGATCATTAAACAAGATAGATACAAATTATAATGACCAAATCAATCAATCAGTCAAGCCAATTTCATCAATTAAAGCTCAATTTAACAAAATCCCCAATTCGAGTATATTCAAGCCCTAGAATTTTCAATTTCTCACAAATCACCAAATTGATCAAATTAAATCATTATGAATAGTTATATAGCATCTTATAACAAAAACCCATTGATCAATTTTAAGAAAAATGACTTGAATCATCAAAAATCCCAAAAAATCCATTGGTTCGAAAATTTCCCCAAAATGCATGATTTAATGCATGAAATATGAAAATAAATGCAAAAGGAAGGGTAAAAAGGCCTTACCATCCTTGGGAGGGAAAAACCCTTGAAGAATTTTGATGGAAAATGACAAAAATCTTGCTTTGACCATTAGACCGATCGAATGGAGAGAGAAAGAGTTTTGAAACTTTTGAAATAGTGTATAAACACGTGAGAAACTCAGTTTTTAAAAAACTCTCTATGATTTTCGATCCATCGAAAAATAGGTTCGATCAGTCGAAAATGCTTCGATTGATCCACTAACAATCGAGCACCGATCGAAACAGACAGAGGCTGACCAAAATTTTAATCGCAATTTTGATTAGTTGAAAAACAGGTTCAATTGATCGAAATTCTGGGAAAATCACATTTTTGAAAAACAAAGAAATTTTGTGCAGAAACTCCTCAAAGTATTGAATTTTAGGAATAAAATGCATGAGTATGAGATGAAATGCTTTTCAAAAACACATGTTTTGAACCTAGTTTTCCCAAAATTAAGATTTTCAATCAATTCACCTTAAATTCTCAAAGAGCAAACATGTTTTGCATAAAACTCAAGGAATTTTCAAACTTGGTTGGCCAAACCAAAATCACACACAATAATATATACAAAGTTTAGCAAAGAGTAACTTGTGTAGTATGTGTAACTAGCAAAAGCTTGAGATGCATGTGAGGTGATATGTAAATAGAAATCAAGCACAAAGTCTACAAAATTCATCACATAGAATTTGAAAGAGACTATCACCTAAAGAGTTACATCATATAACTCTCACATCTCCTAGAATAAAAGCTTGCAATCATGTAAGTTTCTTGATTTGCCTCATAATGTACACACCAATTTTAATTGAGCAGAAACTTATTAAAATAGCCGGGATAATGTACACACCAATTTTGGCATTTAAACCAAGGAGACACCTTATGTTCTTTTTGTGCATGTACTACACTTTCTCGAGCGCAACAATCTTACAATATGCATTAAGATGTTCATGATTGGCTAGTAAACAGTGATGAGATGGTTATTTATGCATTTCTCAAAAAGATTGAGTCCGACAATCAAAGGCATGTGACTTCAAGATCAAGACAAAGTGATCAACAACTATAAACATCTTCCCACACAACATGCACTACTAAGCTCAAATTAGTAAAGTGCAAGAAATAAGCTCATTAAAGCTAAACAAGGTACATAAACATGTTATGTAAAAATAAATTGACCAAGCTTGATTTCAAATCCAAGAAAAAAATTAATGCAAAACACAGTATGCTTCCTTTTTCCTCTTTTTATTTTTTTAATTTAAAAAAAAAACCAAAAAAAAAAAAAAAAAAAACCAGAATGAAATGCATGAATGTTATGCAATGCAAATCCTAGAAAACAAAGAAAACAAAAACGGCAAGAAAAAAAGGTCATAGAGAGTAGAGCGATGAAGGACAAGGACCATATCAAAAAGATTCAATTAGATTGAGCCTTTTGCATCCAAAGCTTTTTAGATGCATCTCAAGCATTGGAGTTCTTATTCACATTAGAATGATGACCAACTCCAAGATTGGAATAAAGGTTTAGAGCCTTTACCAATTCACCAATAAGTATCATTGGTGCTTGAGATATAGGTACTTTTGGCTTATTTGCTCGCTTAACAACTTGCAATTTGAAACAGTTTAGATGAATGTGCTCAGACTTTCCACAAAAATGACAAACCCAAGCAGGTTTAACTTGCAACTTGCCCTTAGGAGGATTTGGAGTCTTAGATTTAGACTCATGAAGATCAACCCTAATATTCCTAGAAGGTATAACATCTACAAGTTTAGCAGCCTCTCTCACAAGGGGTTCAATAGAAGAAACAAAATTTGTGGAATGGGGTTCAGGCACAGAGATGTTTTCTACAAAGCCTAAGCCAGTTTTGTCAAAGGGAGACTTTTGAACACTCAACATGTGATCAAGTTTGAAGCTTGCAGACCTATTAGTTTGTTCTCTAGCAACAGATAATTCAAGTTCTAAATTTTTAACTTTATCTAGCAAAAGCATGTTCTCAGTCTTCACATTATTCAACAACTCATTAGCATTAAATAGTTTCACAAGCAAAATTTTCTTTTCAAGTTCAAGAGATGCAATTTTCTTTAAGCCTAAATCAACACTCATAGCATCCTTTGTAGTAACTTTGTAAAGTTTATTGTAGGCTTCTTGTAAATCTGCATCCTTAGAGAGTTCTCCATCAGAAGGGTTCTCTTCAACAACAATACTTTCATCAACTATAGTAGTAGCAGTAAAAGTAATAAAGTTTCCATCCTTATCACAACTAGACTCATCATCGAAAACTTCATCATCACTAAGGGTCACAGCCATAGCCTTACCCTTAGACCTCAAGTATGTAGGACATTCAGATTTCATATGACCATACCCTTGACACCCAAAACATTGTTACCCCATAGAATTAT
Organism: Quercus suber; assembly: GCF_002906115.3. NCBI lineage: Eukaryota > Viridiplantae > Streptophyta > Magnoliopsida > Fagales > Fagaceae > Quercus > Quercus suber. The sequence goes on from NW_027069610.1 coordinate 386,973, forward strand.
TTGAAGGTTGGCCTACTTTCTCTTTAGCTTTTTCAATGTTATTAACCTTAGTGGGATCATTCATCCTAAAATTTCTAGGTTCAGCAGTGTTCTTACCTCTTACCCTTCTGTTATTGTTCCTAAGAAAATTTCTAAAGTTCTTGGCAAGGTAAGCAATCTCTATAGCAGAGAGCTCATCATCAAATCCACTCATATCAACATCATCAACAAACTTAAGAGCCATTGATTTGGATTTGCTAGTCTTAGGTAGGTCCAACTCATAGGATTGAAGTGATCCTACAAGTTCATCAACAGGGATGGAGTCAATATCCTTGCTTTCAGTGATGACAGCCACTTTGGGTCTAAAATCTTCAGTCAAAGATCTAAAAATCTTCCTAACAATTTTAGGTTGGTCATAGATTTCACCCAGATTATAAGTAGAATTAACAATATCATTAAGTTTAGCATAGAATTCATCAAAAGATTCATCATCAGACATCCTAATGCTTTCAAGTCTAGAAGTTAATTTCTGCAATTTATTTATCTTAACTGCTTTTGTGCCTTCATGCACAGTCTAGAGGATATTCCAAGCAATATGAGCAACCTTAATATTAGAGATTCTCTTAAATTTCTCAATAGAAACAGCATTAAAGATAGCATTCATAAGTTTGCTATTGAAACCGACTACTTCTTTCTTAGAAGTTTGCCACTCACTCATAAGAGTAATAGGCTTCTCCCATCCGTACTCAATGGAATTCCAGACTTTCTCATCAATAGATTTCAGGAATGCTTTCATCCTTATTTTTCAAAAAGTATAGTTATTCCCATCAAAGTGAGATGGAATAATAAGAGAGTGTCCGTGTTCTATGATAACAGGGGTCAATGATCAGCTCTTAGATCAAAGGATCTACAGACAGAGAGCTACTTGCTCTGATACCACTTGTACGTTTTTTCACCCCTTAAAACATAACCAGATTAATCTAGTTAATTAGCCAAGTGATTACTTAGTCAAATTATCAGATCTAGGTTAACACAAATATATCATATCAATGTAAAGTACAGAAAATAAAGAATGAACGGTTTAAGACCCCTTAAACAACCAGATTGCGTAGCCTAGATTAATTAGCCAAGTTGTTACTTAGTCAAATTAAGCAATTCTAGGTTAAAACAATCCAAACAATCATATCAAGAATATAAAGCAGCGGAAAATAAATAACACAAGATATGATCACCCAGGAAACCACACGGTAAAAACCTGGGGAGGATTTGACCCACCGATCCTCAAGGCTAACCTGAATTCACTATGAAAGAATTGAAGTTCGTACAAAAGGACTACAAGCTCCCCGCTCGACTTCCTAATGCTACCCACCAGTAGAACTTCCTGACACGACCACGCGCAGGCTCCGAATCCACGGACTACTTCTTTCTTGAATTCCTCAATCAGCTACAAGCTCCCCGCTTGCTTTTCTTTTAAGTTCCAATGGTTGCAACAGTAATGATCTTCAAGATGTTGAAATAATCTCCACCATGAAAACCCTAAGTTTTGTGTAAAGGAAAGCTCCTCAAAGATCTCACACGAGATTCACACAAAACAGCAATGTATGAGCAACAATACAATATGGACAACCTTCAAAAACGTGGCTAGGGTTTTATTTATATACCTAGGGTAAAAACATAAAACCCTAAACGTTTAATGAAGTAGGGCTGAGTTGGAAATTCTGCAGAAAATTCAACCTGTGCGATTTTCAATCGATCGAGTCTATTCTTCGATCGATCGAGCCAGGCCGAGAGTCCCAAGTACTTCTGCAGCCACTCGATTCCAACTTTACAATATTAAACCAACTTTGAGCAAGTCTAAATAAGACTAAATACAATGTTTTGATCATGGTTTGCCAACATTACAAATTAGAGTTCTAAATACATAAAATCCTAAGACCTTAGAACCTAACAAACTCCCCCTTTGGCAATCCGTGACAAAACCCTAATTAACAGCTCAAAGTTTTACAAATAAAAAGCCCTTTACAAAGATAATGCTCATAAAATTCAATTCAGCCTAACTACTATCCATAGTTGCAAGTGTAGACAGCAGCTTAGTTGAATCAACCTGTATAATCCTGAAATACTCAACAAACGCATAAACGCATGTGTGACAGTAAAGAGTAAAACAACAGGTATAACATTCTTGTAAGATCCACACAACACAAAATAAAGACATATAAAAATGAACAAGTCATAAATATAAATCAATACGCAGTGAATCATAAAGCAACAAGAATCAATAAAAAATATCATGTATATCAATCAATGTTACTCCCCCTAACATGAATATCCCCAAAAATGATATACAAAGTGAAGCACATAGATACAATCTAAAAACTCCACAAGCTCCTCTAAAACAAAAAAAAATCTCCCCCTAACAACAAAAACTCTACTACAAGTCAAAACTCCACTCCCCCTTTTTGTGACGGAATGCCAAAGGGCAATCACAAGTCGCCATCAAAAGGAGGTGGTGAGGGTGAATGAAGACGCGCAAGATCAGCTCGGAGAGCACGCATCTCATCCAGCAAGTCCACCAAAATCTGACCATGAGCCTGCTGAACAGTCATGACAGTCTCCAAAGTACGACGAACATCAAAGTCGGCCGAAGGAGGTGGAGGAACATCAGCAGCAGCATCATCATCACCAACAGGAATAGGAATATCCTCACCAGCCATACCTACAGAAGAAGAAGGAGGAGGTGCACTACTAGAGGGCTCAGATCTAGGGTGTTTAGAACCAGCTCGAAGATGAGCGGCCCTCTGTCTAAGAAAAGACGCACCTAAAGGTCCTATCACATGGACGGGCTCAGAGGAAGGAAAGTCACCAAGACCAAGATAGAGAAGAATCCTATGAATGAAAATAGGATGAACAAGAGCATGAGCAGTAGATGAACTCCTATAAACTTCGTTCAAAGAACGAAGAAAAAGATGGGGAAAACTAATAGGAGCATCAGTAACAAGAGCGTACAGAAAAACACACCTCTCAAGAGGAATGGTGTGAACATGGGAAATAGGCCAGATCGAATGACAAGCTATCCGAAAGAACAGATAGTGCAACCCAGAGAGCTCAGCAGAAGTGATCCGAGGATCAGAACCCCACTGGACAGTAGTACCAGTGACGTATGACAAAACATCGCTAATCTCGGGAGACTCATCATAAGGATAGACAGGATGCTGGACCAAAGGTACCCCTAGAGCATCAGCCACTACCCGAGGAGTAATGGTGTACTCTACGCCTCGTATCCAACTCTTAACTAGAGTGTTGGAATCATAGACGCGGATAGAGATGTTCGAATAGAACTCTCTAATCAAGGCAGAAGGTGGAGGAGGATCAGAAACATCCACCAAGGGTAACCAACCCCGACGCTCAAAATTTGCCCTAATGGCAGGATCAAGCTCATCTAATAGCACAGAACGCTCAGCCCAAATCTTTCTCTTAACGGTCAGTTTCTCAAAAGTCTCTTGGTTTTCCTCACTCGGAAACCTCTCACTATCAAAGGATGGAGGGGGTGAAGGAGAAGGTGAGGGAACACTCCTACGGGCTCTAGTTTTCCTAGGCATAGTGCTAAGGAAAGGACAGAGACACAAAGAGAAAAACACAAAGAAACAAGAGAAAACAAAACCAAGGGCAGACTGCAAATTAGCACAATAAATAATATAGAACAAAAATCTATATGATGCATGAACAATAAAATGTTGTGATGCATGATCTAAATGCAGTGACAAATTAAGTTTAATTGAGAGTAATTGGACAAAATTGGCTTGAACAAGGAATTTCTATCAAAAATCCCAAAAATTTGAAAAACCACTTGAAAATTTTGCAACAAATTGATGAATTGAGCATTACAAAACACAGCACATAGATTATAATGCTTAATTACACCAACACAACAAGCCAATTTCATCAAATTCTACCCAATTTAACAAAAGCCCCAATTCGGATCAAGAACAAACCCTAGAATTTTCAATTTTTCACAAAACACAAAATTGATCAAATTAACCACCAAGGATCATTAATATAATGTGTCCCCACAAAAACCCAATGATCAATTTCATAAAATAAGGTTTGAATCAACAGAAAATCCAAAAAGAATCAAGTCCGAAAATTACCCTTAAATGCATGGATTTATGCATGAAATAATGAAAATAACATCAAAAGGAAGGGCAAAAGAGTCTTACCGGCTTGAGGAAAGAGAGATTTTGCAAAAACAACGGAGGAAAACGACAAAAATCCTGAGGTGTGGAGCCTTGCCAACGCGGAGAGAGAGAAAAGTTTGAAAAAAATTTTGAATAGAACCTTTGAAAAAGTCAGAACTGAACTTTTAAAAAGCTTTTCCACGATATTCGATCGATCGAAAATTACATTCGATCGATCGAAAAGCACAGTCATTTTAAGACAAATGAGAGCACTTTTTCGATTGATCGAAAAACAGGTTGGATCGATCGAAATGGGCAGAGGCTCACTAAATTTTGGAAAAATCACAGTTTTTGAAAGACACAAGCCGAATTTTGAAAATAACTCCTCAAAGCATTAAATTGAAGAAACAAAATGCATGAGTATGAGATGGAATGCTTTTTCAAAAACCCAAAATTTTGAACCCAATATTCTTAAACAAATTGCAATCAAACTCCCATTGAATTTTCTCAAGCAACAAATATGTTGTGCATAAATCTCAAGATATTTTCAAACTTGGTTGGTCAGACCAAAAACACACACTAGCATGTACAGTGTTTAACAAAGAGTAACTTGTGTCGTGTGTGATACTAGCAAAAACTTGAGATACATGTGAGGTGATATGTGAATAGCAATCAATCACAAAGTCTACAAAATTCATCACATAGAATTCAAAAGAGACTATCACCTAAAGAGTTACATCCTATAACTCCCACATCTCCTAGAACAAAAGCTTGCAATCATGTAAGTTTCTTGTATTTTTGCCTCTTATTTGCATGAGATGGCATTCAGCCTAATAGTACACACCGGTTTGAATTAAGTGAATTGGCATCAAGCCTAATAGTACACACCAGTTTTAATTTATTTTGAGGCTACACCTTATGTTCTTTTTGTGCATGTGCTACACTTTCTCGAGCACAGAATCTTATGATATGCACTAAGGTGTTCATGATTGGCTAGTGAACAGTGGTGAGATGGTTATTTATGCCTTTCTCAAAAGGATCAAGTCCGACAGTCAAATAACATGTGACTTCAAGATTAAGACAAAGTGATAAACACCATAAACATCTTTCCCACACAACATGCACTACAAAGCTCAAACTAGTAAAGTGCAATAAAGTAAGCTCATCCAAGCTAAACAAGGTACATAAGACATGTTATGTGTAAATAAATTGACCAACCTTGTTTTTCAAAAATCAAGAACATTATGTTCAACATAAATTTTGCTTCCTTCTTTTCCTTTTTTTTTTTTTTTTTTTTTTTTTTTTTATTTAAAGGAAAACAAATAAATCCTAGAATGAAATGCATGAATGTAATGCAATGCAAGTCCTAGAACAAAGAAAACACAAAAAAAAAAAAAAAACAATGGTCACAAAAGAATAGAGCAATGAAGCACAAGGACCATGTCAGAAAGACTCAAGTATTTCGAGTCTTTTGCATCCAAAACTTTTTAGATGCACCATGAGCATTGGAGTTCTTATTCACATTTGAGTGATTCCCAACTCCATGATTGGAATAAAGGTTTAACACCTTTACCAATTCACCAATTAATGCCATAGGATCTTGTGCTTGAGGCACAGGCACTTTTGGTTTATTTGCTCTCTTATCAGCTTGAAGCTTGTAACAGTTAGGACGAATATGTCCAGACTTACCACAATAATGACAAACCCACGCAGGTTTACCATGCATCTTGTCCTTAGATTTGGTAGGCTCCTTAGGTTTAGATTCTCTTAAGTCTACCCTAGTCTTCTTAGGTGGTGAAACTTCTACAGGTTTAACTACCTCACTCACAGGTGGTTTGACAGTATCACTCACAACCTCACTCACAGAAGGTCCAGAAGAAGAAGAAGGAACAAAAGTAGTGGAATGTGGTCCAGTATCAAAGATGCTTTCAACATATCCTAACCCAGTTTTATCAGAAGGATACTTTTGAACATTCAGCATGTGATCAAGTTTAGAACTAGCAGATCTAGCAACAGATAAATCATGTTCCAAAGTTCTAACTTTATCAAGCAAAAGCATATTCTCAGATTTAACATTATTCAAAAGTTCATTTGCATCAAACAGTTTAACAAGCAAATTTCTCTTTTCAAGCTCAAGAGAATCAATTTTCTTTAGGCCAAGATCAACTTTCATAGCATCCTTTGCAGCAATTTTGCAAAGTTTGTTATAGGCCTCTTGAAGATCTGCATCTTCAGAGAGTTCCCCATCAGAAGGGTTCTCTTCAGCAGATATGCCTTCATTGACTATAGCAGTAGCCGTGAAAGCAATGAAGTTTCCATCCTCGTCACCACCGGACTCATCATCAGAAACCTCATTATCACTAAGGGTTACAGCCATAGCTTTACCCTTAGTCCTTAAGAATGTAGGACATTCAGATTTCACATGACCATACCCTTGACAGCCAAAACACTGAGGACCCAAAGAGTTATTAGAAGATTGACCAGAATTTTCTCTAGGTTTTTCAAAATTGTTAACCTTAGTGGGATCATTCTTCCTAAAATTTCTAGGTTCAGCAGTGTAAGTACCTCTTGCCTTTCTATTTGTATTCCTAAGAAAGTTCTTAAAGTTTTTGGCAAGATAGGCAATCTCTGTAGCAGAGAGCTCATCATCAAATCCACCACCATCAACATCATCAACTGACTTAAGAGCCATTGATTTGGATTTGTTCACTTTAGGTAGGTCAGACTCATAGGATTGAAGAGATCCTACAAGCTCATCAACAGGGATGGAGTCCACATCCTTGCTTTCAGTTATGGCAGTCACTTTGGGTCTAAAGTCTTCAGTTAAAGATCTAAGAATCTTCCTAACAATCTTAGGTTGATCATAGATTTCACCCAAATTAAAAGCAGAATTAACAATATCATTCAGTTTGGCATAAAATTCATCAAAGGATTCATCATCAGACATCCTAATGTTTTCAAACCTAGAAGTTAATTGCTGCAGTTTGTTTATCTTAACTGCCTTTGTGCCTTCATGCACAGTTTGGAGGATTTTCCAAGCAGTATGAGCAACCTCAACATTAGAGATTCTCTTAAATTCCTCCATAGAAACAGCATTAAAGATAGCATTCATAGCTTTGCTATTGAAGCTTGCTGCTTCTTTTTCAGAAGTTTGCCACTCACTCACAGGAGTAGCGGGCTTCTCCCATCCGTATTCAACGGAATTCCAAACCCTTTCATCAATGGATTTCAGGAATGCTTTCATCCTTACTTTCCAATAGGCATAGTTGTTCCCATCAAAATGAGGAGGAACAAACAGAGAGTGTCCATGCTCCATGACAACAGGGGTCAAGGATCAGCTCAGAGATTAAAAATCTCAAACAAAAAGAGCTACCAGCTCTGATACCACTTGAACGGTTTTAGACCCCTTAAACACACAGATTGCGTAGCCTAGATTAATTAGCCAAGTTGTTACTTAGTCAAATTAAGCAATTCTAGGTTAAAACAATCCAAACAATCATATCAAGATATAATGCAGCGGAAAATAAATAACACAAGATATGATCACCCAGGAAACCACACGGTAAAAACCTGGGGAGGATTTGACCCACCGATCCTCAAGGCTAACCTGAATTCACTATGAAAGAATTGAAGTTCGTACAAAAGGACTACAAGCTCCCCGCTCGACTTCCTAATGCTACCCACCAGTAGAACTTCCTGACACGACCACGCGCAGGCTCCGAATCCACGGACTACTTCTTTCTTGAATTCCTCAATCAGCTACAAGCTCCCCGCTTGCTTTTCTTTTAAGTTCCAATGGTTGCAACAGTAATGATCTTCAAGATGTTGAAATCATCTCCACCATGAAAACCCTAAGTTTTGTGTAAAGGAAAGCTCCTCAAAGATCTCACACGAGATTCACACAAAACAGCAATGTATGAGCAACAATACAATATGGACAACCTTCAAAAACGTGGCTAGGGTTTTATTTATATACCTAGGGTAAAAACATAAAACCCTAAACGTTTAATGAAGTAGGGCTGAGTTGGAAATTCTGCAGAAAATTCAACCTGTGCGATTTTCGATCGATCGAGTCTATTCTTCGATCGATCGAGCCAGGCCGAAAGTCCCAAGTACTTCTGCAGCCACTCGATTCCAACTTTACAATATTAAACCAACTTTGAGCAAGTCTAAATAAGACTAAATACAATGTTTTGATCATGGTTTGCCAACATTACAAATTAGAGTTCTAAATACATAAAATCCTAAGACCTTAGAACCTAACAAAGAACACAAAGATATGATGACCTAGGAAAACCAAACAGATAAAAAACTTGGGGAGGATTTAACCTAACTATCCTCAAGGTAAAACTGAATCCACCATGAAAAAATTGAAGTTTACACAATAGCGACTTAGACCACTAACATCTTATTGCTACCTCGAGTAGGAAACTTACGTACTACCACGACCCCATGATAGCTCTGAGTCCACGGACTACTTCTTTCTTGGATCCCCAGCAAGCACAAGCACTCCCGCTTTTGTATCTTTAAGTTCTTGAATCTACAACTGAATGATCACCAAGTTCTTTACATAATCTTGAATATTGGAAACCCTAAGTATGTGTAAAGGTAAACACCTCTAGATCTCACAGAAGATTCATACACACAGCATAAAGAGCAACCTCAAAATGTGGCTAGAGTTTTCCCTTTTATACTTAGAGTAAAACATAAAACCCTATACGTTAAATGGGCTTGGGTTGAGTTAGAAATTCTGTAGAAAAAACAATCTGCATGACTTTCGATCGGTCGAGTCTAATTCTTGATCGATTGAGCCAAACAGAATTGCACACTAATTCTACAGTAACTCGATTCCAACTTTACATAAAAAGCATATACTTTGAGCAAGTCTAAACAAGACTAAAACATTTTGATCATGGTTTGACAACATTACAAAATGAAGTTCTAATACATTAATTCCTAATTCTTAGAACCTAACAAATTGTTTTCAGTAAACATGAGCACTCCTAGCCAACCTCACACAGGCAACATCACAAATCTAATTGTCAACTACATTGCATGTGTGCATACAACACATACATTCGTAATCGTGATTAATGAACGATACAAATTCAATCTCCCTTTCAATAGAAGAGAAAATTCACTAAACTGTAGCATTTTCTAGAAAATTCAGTCATCAATTTATACAAATCACTATCATTTGAGTGACCGAAAATAATAATGTAGTGGAATATTTCAAGTATTTTCTATTATTTTGGAACATTGATCATTTTCTTTTGAAAGCATTAGATTTGATGCCAACTTGTATTGCAAACATTCCTACCAATTCTCCTACAAAAAGTAGACACTGTTGATAAAGAAGCAGTTAAAGCAAATTATGTGAAAACTGTAAAACAAGTGAATATATAATGAATTGCGTGAATCTTACTAATAAATTAAAAATGATCCAAGTGTTCTTTTTGGAGGGCTAACTTGGAGAGCATCTTGCTCTTCAACAGCAACTTGCTCTTCAATGTTCTTCACTCTCCCCACACTCCTATCGCAATATAGCATGAAATAAAAACAAGGTAAGCAATAACATACATTAAAAAGTAAATAAATTTCACAATTGAAAGATCCTAGAAATGTTTTTTTCACTCAAAAGTATTTCTTTCCCTACAAGTTATACCACTCCATCTTTAAATCTCCTTTTACTAAACTTAAACTCCAAGTACTCTATTTTAGACTTGCTTAACCTAAAACATTTAGATTCTAAATCCTCCCTTTGGATTTGCAACAGAGGACAGTTCAGGGGAAGTTATATGTCCCCTTTAACCCATAAGTTTTTAGGCATGGTAATTGCTGAACCTATGTACCACTAACACTTGTAGTCTGTGGCCTTGTGGATTTATTTTTTGGTCTGGCATTATTGGTTCAACCTGTTAAAAAGTGAAAAGCTTCTTCCATTCCACTCATTGCTGAGAAAATATATTGGGACATACTAGGAGGCAAGCCTACCTACATGTGTGAGTAGAGAAGTCTCACACATAGAAACACAGGGCATAATAGTAATGACAGAGAAAGAAAGAGAGAGAGAAACTGGAGTTTGTGAAGAGAGTGTCTTTCTTGTCTCCATAAGCAGACAAGTGAGTTTGGCCTAAATGCCATGCATGGTTGAAACATACCATCACCTTTTAAAAAAAGTTTCAAATATCTTACATTTTCTTCACCCTCATTTCATGCCAAAATGTGTGTGAGAAAAGAGAGATTGTAACCCCACTAACCCAAATTTCCAAGATGGTGTCTATTATTTGTCGAACAATGAGAGGGAAAAAAAGTTAACAACAAAAGAAAAATTCAAGTTCCAGACAGCAACAAGAACATTCAATCTAATTAAACAAAGGAGGAACATAAGGGCCAAAGAAGAAGAAAACAAATAAAGGAGGAAGTTAATTAATAAAGTGATTCAAATATTCCCTTGAATTAGAGTAACACTTAAGAAAGTGTGTTCGCTTTTTAAATTAAAGAAATATGGCCCGAAAAAGTGTGAGAGACCGTGCCTCCAACCCGTTTTTATCGATGTTAGGCCAAACCCACTTGAATGGGTGGTGTTGTGTTATTGCCTCTCAAAATGGAGGTTCGACTAGTTATATTTTCCCCTTTAGATTAAGGGTTTACAGTGGAGTCACCACTTATTTAATTATTGGAATAAATAAGAAAACCAAAATTGAAAAAATTCCTCATTTTATTAATTTGCAATTGAATTTACATTGATCATAGGAAAATTATATGGCTTTGGTCTTAGATACAATCTAAGATAAAGTACATAGCTTTGTTTCCTAATTACAGTCTAGAAATTGAAATTACATGGATAAGCACTTGATCTACTAACCCTTGATCTAAGTTCAGAGGCTATGTTACAAGGTGGGAAAGTGTTAGGCACCCACCTTGCTCGGTGAAACCGGTCTTCTAGACTATGGTGGCTAACATTCATATCATATCATACAATATGTCAATTAGTTTACATGTTAAATTTGATGTGTATGCATGTGATAAACCCTAATTCAATTTATTGAGCATTGCATTTGGATTAAAAAATAAATTCTAGTGAATGTGTGTGGATGGTGATATCCTAGATTCAAGGATTTGAAATAATTATGAAACAAACATTTTTTTTTTTCATATTTTTGGCGTGGATTTAAGAATAAAACTAGTGTTATGCATGAACAAGTGATGAATAACCAAGAACATGTGAAAAACACATAAGAACATTTAAGAACATTCAAACATATTCAAGAGAATTTAAATAGTTACTATCATGCTTTAATCTTAAATTCTCATCATGGCAACAGAAAAAAGAAGTTCAAGAAATGGATTATACCTTCATGCAAAATCTATAAGGTGGAGGAGGAAACTCTTGGTAGATGTCTTAAGGGTGGGGGAAAAGAAGAGTTAGGAGAGGAAGAGTTAGTCTCACTCAATACCTTGAGTCTCAGGAAGACCAAGATATGACAAGACTACTCAACTTTACTAGAACTCAAGAGAGGAGAAGAGAAGGGGATTTTTTGTGTGCTTTGGAATGAATGAGAGGGAGGGTTTATATAGTAGTGCTGGAGGAAATATAAATGGAAGGCTATTTAATGAAGGTTGACAAAGAATCATGAACCTAGACCTCATTTTAGCCTTAGGGAAAATCTGGTGCATTAAATGGAGAGATTGGTGAGAGTGAGGAGCAAGCCAAAATTCAGTTTTCCCATAGATCCAACTTTGAAAAATCATATCTGACTCAATTTTGATCGGAATTGTCTTGTTCTTGTGCTCAAATTGAAGCCCCGGATGTCTAGTTTCTTCAAAAATTAACCTCATTCACAAATTCAAAATATTCTGAGAGATATCAATGAAATGGTAAGCAAAGGTCATTTGTTAGAAAATAGTTTTAGCACAATTAACATTAATAGGTCCCAAATTAGCTCCCAATTAACATTAAATGACTCAAATCACTCCCATTTCAGACTTAATTGGTTCCAGATTTACTCTAATTAAAATATAATTGCACAAATTACTCATTGAATAATGAATGTTTAACTATCTAATTAATTAGATGTATGCAACTTCACCATAAAATGTAGTCCTAATCAATCAAATTATGACACATCATTGATCTCCAATTGATTACACTTATAACCAATTGAAATCAATTGTTCATAATCACATATAGTCAGACTTAATTTGTGATAGTGCATCTCAGCCAATAAAACTTGATTTGATGATAACTTTTAATCTGGTGGTCCGATTAGGGCTTATGACCAGTTGATTTGATCGTTACAACATCATGATCATTTTTGTGAAATGAGATTAAGGATCTAATGGCTAGAATCAAGATGAATATTTCCAAGGTGAAAGTACTATTTTACCCTCCATGTTAGGTTAAATGCGGGTTGCAAAATGGGGTGTCAACAAAAAGCTTTCTTAAAATCTTAGTTATGAGTAGAAATATGGGTGTCTTTTTGTCCACCTCTTTAATCAGTTCTCTCAAAGACCAAGCCAATAGCAGCTTGACCTTGGAACTCATATATTTACAAACTATGCAAATTTTCACTGCAACAACACACATGGGATGGAGGTATAATTAGAGGTAAAGCAAGCAAAGCAAGCACCACAACAGAAATCCAAAGAAATATAGTATAGAGCTATCTAGCTATAGCTTTAGCTTTAGCTTTTGACCTCCTATCAGTCTATTGGTCTAAATTGGGAAAGAAAAAGTCCTAGAATCTGGTGAGTAAAGAAGAATAAGAAGTGCAATGGTTTAAGGCGTGAGGGAATCTGTTGGTGGGGTTGTTGGCTATTTTGCCTATTTGCTTGCCTTGGGAGGTTTCAAAAATTAATGCAATTCATTCTTTTCTAATTATTATGAGAGACTCATTTCAGGATATGGAGGACAGCAATTCTAAGGCATTAAAGTTCATTCAGCAGAATGATACTGAGATGTAGGGGATAGATGAACTCAGTTCAGTGGCATGTGAAATGGTCAGATTGATTGAAATAGCAACAGTTCCAATTGTAAGGGTTGATTCAGCCGGTCTCATCAATGAATGGAATGTAAAAATCATGCTATTTGCGTAGTAAATAGGATTGTGCTAATTTAATTCAAAACCCTAAAAAACAAATACTTCCATAGGTTGGTGAAGAAAAGAAGAGTAAATAATATGGGCAATGTTTATTTCATACTAACACATACCAATTGTAGCACATAACTATCATGATTTCAGTGCAAGAAGTGTGTGCAACAACCGGTTTGCACTAATATTTACCCAAATAACAAAATATCAAGACTCAAGCAGGCACATGGGCAATGCATTAAAGTGACTAGGGACAAGTTGTTGCAAAAGTCCCGATGAATCGACTTAAGCTTATTCTCAAGTTGATAATCACATCACTTCAAAGTGCTATATGCTAGTGAGGTTTTTTCTTTTATCAAAAAAAAAAAAAAAAAAAAAAAAAAAAAAAGGAGAGAGGTAATGTGTGCCTTGAAATTAGACATGAGTAGGTCTATGACATGAGCAACTAAATTTACCTAGTGAGACATTAATAAAAATAAAAAAATAAAATAAAAAACCTTGCCATTGGGTAAGCACTAGCATAAAAAGTAGCAGTCCGTTTCATTCTAGTTGGCCATCCAAAAATGCTATTGACTAATTCAACATGTCAATATAAAATAACAGGATGTTTATAAAAATTTTGTTATTTTGATCTACAATCTCTTTAATTTTTTTTTTAATAAATCAGAAAATTTTATTAGCACGGACACCAGAAACGGCCTGAGATGCAAATAGCAAGCAAAAGTACAAAAAATCCAATTCTGTACCAGCCAAAATGCAACACAACTTCTCTCAAATTCTAAAACTAGAAAATGCTCAAAACAAAATTCAAAATTTGATTCCGAGATGTTGCAATAGCTACAGAATTACAACTTAGTTGTACACCACATAGAAGAGAAATGAAATAGAAACAAAGAAATAGCAACTCTATACCCATGTCCTCCCTAGGACATAAAAGAAAAAATTTATTTCTTTATAAAAACCCTTCCCCCTTAAATACATAGTTGTTGCTTTTTTCCTCTGCTAACCAATAAAATAAAATAAAATAAATACAAATAAAATTTCAACACCACACTAACAATAACCACACCCCTTGATGAGCAAAACACAAAGCCACAAGTTTTGGAAAAACTGAATCTCTAAAAAGAATTTCAACAAGCACTTTTTGTACCATTTATATGAAAGAGCAATTTTTTTTTTTTTTTTTTTTTGAGAAACTATGAAAGAACAAAATTGGTACCTCACCAGCACAGAATTTGCCAACGTTACAGTGAACTGAAATTTAAGAGCGAAATTCCAAAATTTTCTCAAAAATCAAAAAGAAAAAGGGGCACAAAACAATGACAGAGAAATTAGGGTTTTGTTTGATTCTTACCTTAAATAAAATCAAAACAAGTTGATCCCTTAAAAAACCCTCAACGGTGAGTAAATGAGGACGTTGATAGGATGAAGTGAAGTTGACGGACTTGGGAGAGAAGTAATTTGAGGTTTTTTTAAGAGAGGAAAAAGAGGGAGCACGAGAGAGAGAGAGAGAGAGAGAGAGAGAGAGAGAGAGAGAGAGAGAGAGAGAGAGAGAGAGAGAGAGAGAGAGAGAGAGAGAGAGAGAGAGAGAGTCACCTTTTTTTTTTTTTTTTTTTTTTTTTGCTTTTATATACTAATCTAGTCTCCCGGCAACAGGTTTGGCACTGAACTTAAATCAACAGTCACAATTAAAATAACACCAATTAACGGTATAGATTTGGGTGGGTACCATACCCACTAAAAAAAAAAGGGTACAGTAGAATGACCCCAAATGTATATACGTTGAAACAAATTGATAGCCAAATCAAATTGTCTTTTGGTGTCATAATGCTATTGAAAGCAAATCAACTACCCATAATGTGGCTAACCTTTAGATATCAATTAATGTTTTCCTTTGAAACTTTGACTATACACAATAATTACAACCAAGATTGGAAAGCAAGTTGTAATGCAATGAACTATCAACGATAAATTATATAAATATATTGTTGTATAATTTCCTGATACTTTCTATCTATAATGTTACTATTAAATATATTAAAAGAAATGTTTTAAGCAAAAGTTTATAAATGAAAGTATACTAAAAGCTGGCAATATATGGTATTAAAAATCACATTAATTTTCAGAAATTATCCTAACTAAAATCATTGACAATAGCTATTCAAATTTTGAATTATATTTGAATTTCAAAATTTAGCAATCAATGTATCTAACATTAAAGGAAAATTGATTTCCTCAATTCACATAAATGAGTATTAAAATAAATATGATATTTTTTATAAAAATATCCAACAAGGAAGAAAAGTTTTTTCTGCATTATTATAAGTTGCAGAAAAGGCTGAGCTCAAATATTTCCATTGCATTGTGGTGGGTGGAGTGTGGAGGTCCTTGCGTGTCCTAGTGTGTGTGTGACAATTTTTGCTAAAACGAAGACTGGAAAGTAGTGTCAAATTCTCAATTTTGCTCATAGCTCACACCACGATTGATTGCCTTTGTCTTTGTATGGGCTCCATCAGTGCGTGACCCAAGCCAACACTTTATTTCCTTCTTCTTCTTTTTTTTTTTTTTTTTTTTTTTTTTTGCCGCTTTGGATGAATGCGTGACAGTTTGCTTTTGCTTTCTTTCATCCCCCATACAGTCCGCTAGGCGCTAGGGTTTTGGAGATGTTTTTGATTTTTAGAGGTAGGGGAACGATGCAGTTCCCCTTAGATTTATTTATTTATTTATTTATTTATTTTTGGCAGTAATCAATGTATTTTAGTAAAATTAAGAAATTAAAAAAAATACTAAAATGACGTCGTTTTAGTTTAGTTAACGGCAGTACTTAACTGAAGAGTAACAGGGGATTGAATTGATAAAATTTAAAATTATGAACACTGAAATGACAAAATTAAACTTAGAGGATTAAAATGACAAAAATTGAAACTTAAAGCTCTATTTTTTGGATTTTAGCCAAAAAAACTATTAAATAGTAGCAAAATGTGCATTTAGATTTTAGAGTATTTATACTTGAGTATCAATAACTCTAAATTGCTGTGCGTAAATTTGAAATCAACTAAACTTCAAAAAAAAAAAAAAAAACTGAATAAAATAATGAGAGATCCCCACTTATTCGATGCTTGCACCCATTATTGATTTATACAAAAAGCTTGCCAAGCTCTACATGTAAAAAGCAATACTTCACTTGTTTCAATCTTTTGGCTAGAAGGTAAAATATGAAAAACTGAAACATTATTAGACATAAGACCTTAAAAAATCGGACCTAGTTCGCCAGAAAAATGAAGATGGGGCTCCTAACTCTGTGTTTAGTGTCACTCCATTCTAGTGATGCTGATACATTGGTAATATTTTTCAATGGTGGCCCCTTTATCACAACTTTGAAAGATTTTTTCTCGTTCAAGTGACTAAAAGCTAGTTCTTTTGGAACAACAGTGACCTTGAGATTTGCTGGCGCCTTGACAGTTGCCTTGTATATAGCTTTTTTCAAGCCAACATTTTTAACTGTCCTATGAAAGATGGCTGATATACTAGAGTTAGGGTTCGTAAGCTGCAAGTACATGGATGGGTAATTTAGAGCATCATGTCCTCCAATGTTAGGGATACTTGAGCAATTTGTTTTCCCTTCAGTGAACAATCGTAGAGTTGTCCCGGCGTAACCCTCATTACATAGGAAGCGGATATAGTCGATCTTTGACAAGTCATAGATCAGACCGGGATCCAGTGCTCTAACCGGGTCAATTTGGCCGGCCCCATAGGCTAACTCAGCTTCGACATCCTTGATTTTCAATTCAGATGCTGATCATCAATCAAGAAGCAAAATTATAAAACATTCAAAAAGCCTAATTTTTCATATAAAACTTATTTTAGGGAAACATGAGATGATATCGTGATCAATGTGTTTATATAGAAGGAATGCAAATTTTATTATTAGAGGTTTACAAACTAAGGTGACTATAAATTTGATTGGTGCAACTTAATTACTAACAAAAAAATATTTAAATTACTTTGAGGCAATAGTGACACACTAGTTTGTAAGGGCAATGCAATAAAATGTATATATCTCTAACATCAATCATAAAATGTATACCATTCATTTGTTTTTTGAAAATAATTCTCTCCATTAATCATGGAGAAAGTCCATTTCACAATTAAGAATTTATTTTTTGAATCAAATTGTCATGTGACCCCGAATACATGTTAACAAGTGTAATATTTATTCAAACTAACTGGCATATTAACCACATTGCGGGTAAACAATGAGCAATGTGATGGCATTGGAGAATTTGAATTAAACACTAATAACCTCTAGTTGACAACATTCAAGTGGTGATTCTTGTAAAGTGGCACTAATCTTTAACACATCATGAGTTAAAATGGGAGAATCTAAGGGGACTAACCAGTTGTCATTAAGGCCGATTTGATTGCAGCAGGAGACCATCTAGGGTGGAATGTTTTGATATAGGCAGCGGAAGCAGTCACATGAGGGCAAGCCATTGATGTTCCAGAAATTATATTATACACATCAAACCGGTTGTCTTGAAGATCCCCAGTCACTGATGCAAGTTTAGAGTAAGCAGCTAGAATATCTATTCCAGGTGCTGTAATATCCGGCTGCAAATCAAACATTATTTAAAACTCTCATTCTACTATACATGCTATAAAAGAAAGTACTCAAATTTATGCCTAGAAAGGTAATCATTGCAAGGGTTACCTTAATTATGGTGGAAGAGAGTGTGTTTGGACCTCGGGATGAAAAGGAAGCCACAAAGGGTGAAGCGGCATTGCGTACTGCTCTAGACTTGTATATGACAGCATGAGGATTTCTGAAATTTTAACCAATGAAAATATCAATAAGATAATAAAAAGATGTAGAATGGAAAAAAAAAAAAAAAAAAAAAAAAAAAAAAAAAAAACCTTAACTCTGCCTCTATTACATATAAGCTATTAAGAATTATGTGGTTTTTTTAAAAGGAAAAATTACGTGTTATAGTGAACCCTCAATAAGGCATGTATAGAAATCAAGACTAGGCTAGATCTATGTTAGTATAAGGCTATGGTATAATTTGATCACAACATATTTAACATGACTCACATTAACGTTTCTTTTTTCTTTTTTTCTTTTTTTGAGAAGATGTCTCACATTAACTTAAACAAGAAGAAGAAAAAGAAAAGAAAGCTAATAACAACTCTGTTAGCCCATAATGGGGGGCATTTTATATAACAAATTTTGTCCCCCATACTTACTTGGTTGAGTTGACATATGTATCAATTTTGTCACCAAAATTAGTATCAACAAAGGCAGCAGGGATGATAAATGTAAAGCCCGTATCTTGCTGCTGATCGAGAGATACAATCGCCCCGGACACACCTAATGGCTTAACGTAATCTTGAATTAGTCCTTCTTTGCATAGGACAATCTTTCCCTTGACCTTATTCGCGTCTAGACTCCCTTCATCACATAACCTGCCCAATTCTTTAATTGATTAGTGCTACTTATATGAACAGTCTAAATATATATATTAGGATAGAGGTGATCACAATTACAGTATAAATCATGAAATGTAAATTGCCTTTTATTTAATCCAACTCTAACATCCTTGCCTTCCCCATGTTACACTTTGCACTTTAAAAATTCTGAATGCGTACATTTTGAATTTTAAACTATGACCATTGTTACACTTTATATTCTAACATTAAGTTTATTGTTAACGTGGATGAAAATTCAAAGTTTAGAGCGCAAAGTGTAATCAGGAATATTCCTGATTAATATAGTTTAGGTTGATGAAGTGTAATTTATTTCTTGTTTTTAAAGAATTAAAAAGTACAATTTGGTATTTTCAGATGGTGAAATATTTTTTAATCCAAGTTAATAGAAAACTTTACTTCATGGTGCAAAGTATAACAAAGATTGTAGTTTATGGTGTAAAACGTACAATCAAAAAATTTATGGTACAAAGTGTAATCAGAGTATAATTTAAAGTGACAAAAATGTAATTTCCCCATAAAGTTCCTTCTAAATACCAGGGAGAGTGACCCTGCGTTAATGTTGCATTGGCTGATTTTGCCGCACTGGTTAGAGGGTATAACCGTCTTTTTGGTGAAAACGTGTTGATAGAAAATCCCTGATATATAAAGCACCAGTAAATGTATATATGTTAAAACCATATAGATTGCGATATATTTAGAAAACACACACAAATCAATGAAGAATCACAGCAAAAAAAAAAAAAAAAAATCAATGAAGAAATATTAGAATCTTTATTAAATATTATAAAACTCAAAGACTCATCAAATATTAGAAAGAAGTGACTTACATTAGTTTGTATGCCATTTCCAACTTTAACCAGAGTCCTAAACTGCCTATCCATGCCAGAAGCACCAACAGTCAATATCCAAGGAGCTGTGTTCTCCACAGTATACAAACTTGGGCCGTCATTCCCTGCTGAACATGTTGTCAAAATCCCCTTTTTCATTGCATGAAAGGCACCGATTGAAATGGGATCCTCAAAATAGCTATCAGAAATCCCTCCAATAGATATTGATATCAAGTCAACTCTGTCACTAATCGAATCATCCAACCCAGCCAAAAGGTCTATATCACTGCAACCATCGGCCCAACACACCTTATACATTGCAATGCGTGCTGATGGAACCCCACCTCGAGCTGTGCCTTTGGCTAAACCATATAAGCTCGCCCCTGCTATCGAGGCACCTGCTATGGTGGACGAAGTGTGACTGCCGTGGCCTTCATCATCTAGTGGGGATGGATTTGAGTTGGGAGTAGGGGCACCGTAGGTGTAGAATCTTGCACCTATTACCTTGCTGCATAAAAGGGTGAATCACTTGGAAATTAAATGAGACATCAATGCATGTACAGAACTATTATTCCAAAATTCATTTTCTTCTTGAGTAATCTATATATATATATATATAATAGGTGGAGCTGAGAGAAATTGAAATTAGAATTTTGAATTAGAGTTCTAATTTTGAGCCATGTGTCCTAAATTTCTTATTCTTAAAGTGTTTTATTTCTTAATTTTAGAATCAAATATAGGACCATATCATAAATATTCATCCAAATGAGTTATTATTAAGTACAAAAACCAAAGAGTCTAGAATAAATGAATCATAAAAAAAAGGACTTCAAATAATTAAAAAAAAAAAAAAAAACTTGGACAATTTTAATGAATCATAAAAAAAAGGACTTCAAATAATTAAAAAAAAAAAAAAAAACTTGGACAATTTACATTTTATACCTAACAATATCCTTACAATTTTTTTTTAAAGAGTTAACAAAATATAAAAATGACTATTAATAGTATTTAAATTATATATATATATATATAGGAATTATGTTATGCATCTTATTATATATATTTAAGTGCATCTATGCATATGCATGGTATTACAAGCTAGTATTATATTAAAGAAGAAAACATTTTTTTTTAAAGAATGGTTGATATGATATGTTATGAATAGAATAAGAACAAAGTTTAGTTATAAATTTGGTTGTAATATAAGGTTACAACCTTACTCAATAAAATAAACATTGCTGCATATTTTGAAAATCTAACCGTTGAGTTGTATGTTCTTTACACTCTTAATACACATTTCAACTTTTGTATCAATTGAATGTTATTTACTATATAATCTTTAACCTTATATTTTATGCATAATTTTAAACTATAAAAACTTGCAATTTAAATAATTTATTGATGACATAACTATTGATCTTTAATTTTCTAGAAATTTTGCAAGCATGGGAGACATATGAATAAGAAGTAATCCAACGGTAGATTTGTCAAAATTCATATCTAATGAAAAGATATTAAGTAAGGTTGTAGCCTTAGGTTACAAGCAATTTTGTAGCTAAATTTTGTCTTTAGA
Source organism: Quercus suber (assembly GCF_002906115.3). NCBI lineage: Eukaryota > Viridiplantae > Streptophyta > Magnoliopsida > Fagales > Fagaceae > Quercus > Quercus suber. The sequence goes on from NW_027069610.1 coordinate 408,109, forward strand.
ATAATATCATTTTTATTTGGATTCACTCAACATAATTTTTATTGTGGATTGCCATATTAACTCTTGTGAAAAAAATTTAATAGATCTAATATTGTGTTACTAAACATAATGTTTTGTGGTTGGTCACAATCTAGGAGAGAGATTGAGATTGTTTACTTGTTACAGCCAGTGAATCTGCCTCCTACTTGGCATGTACCCTTCCATTTTGAAGGAGGAGGTCCAAATCCTTTGTCATCAAAACTTGGAGCATCGATATAAAGTCCTAAAAAATAAGGGGAGGAAAAAGGAAAGATTAGAAAAGTGATTAAAATTCCTCCATGATGACAAGTGACATGGAAAATGTCAAAGATCTATGAGAAGTCTTAGTTTAGTACCTGTATCTAATACACCTACAATAATATTACTTTCAGTTTGATGATTTCTCTTCAATGATTGAGGCATTCCTAAGAAATCCCATGATCTTGTGGTATGAAGTTTTCGCATTTTGCTAGGAAACACCGATACCACATTTTTGTTCTCTGTAAATAATGCATATATGTATAAAAATTACATAAGACAACCACCACAAGAGGGAAAGAAAAGAAAGAAGGAAAAAGAAAAAGCAAAAGCAAAAGAAATAAAGAAATGTTGTGTAACATGAAGCTTTTAGTGCCCACCTTGTAGTCTTTTAACTTCTTGTGGCAATAGGTGTGCTGCAAATGCATTAAAACTCTTTGTGTAGCTATATACAAGGGATTGTTTGGCAATATGGTCACTGAAAAATAGCAATTCGATGGTTAAATTGTCTATCCAAATGCTACAAATTGTTGCATGCTAGTTGTGATGTCATATCATATATGGTTTATACCCTAAAAACTAATTTTATATGCATAGAAAAGCCCAATGATATATATATATATATATTGATAAGTTCCTAACCATTATGGAACCCTCCCCTACCACCAAATCTTTGACCCATGTATGAATTATACTCTACTTAATTTGCTACATATGAAGTTGAACTGTTGGAATGTATAATTTAACTTTCCATGAAAGTGAAGATCAAATCAACATTGATTGCTAGAGAAAATTTTGGGATTGGTCAACAAATTAAGGAATTGATTGATAGAGAAAATCATGAGATTGAGACAATTAATATTTAATATGCAATTCAAATTAAGATGATCTTTTACTTTTCTATGTAATTCTATTATAAATATAGATTCCATTGTAATTTACTATCATGAAAGGTGTATGAGACAATATAGTCTTTTGAGCTCTTGTCCTATGGATGTTTGCCATTATGCCAAATCACATAAACTCTAATGTTTTCTCTCTTTTCCCTTCTCTTTTCTCAATATCTCATTTACAAATTTCTACATGAACTATTCGAGGTATAAATTACCTCCAAAAAAAATATATATATATATATTCCATGTAAGAAATAAAAGAAAAACTGGTACTGTTTCAATAAAATGAGTAGATGTAAGCATGCAATGTTTAGATATTTTGTCATCTCACTTACTCACTAATAACTGAAGAAAGCAAGTTGTGATGAAGATCAGTAGCAGAGGATTTTGAACGTGGTGCGTCTCCCATATACACAATGTACGCCTATGTGTTAATGAAAAATAAATTTCTGATCAGTGAAAGAACTCCATTATTTGAAGTGAATGGAAATTATAAAATTCATATAATATACTTGATAACAGCTCATACAAATTATTAAATTCATTCACCTTTCTGACTGTGTCACTAGAACCATGAGTATATGACCAATGAAACTGCATAGCCAGAAGGAAGAGGGTAAGCATACAAATTCGAACCATTTTTTATGTCCTCCACTGTATGCAATACTGCTCTTGCTTTCTCTCTTGTTCCCATATTTATAGTCAGATTTTTCTTTAAACATCCCTAGTTTTTCTGGTTTTGTTTTTTCTTAATATGGTGGAGATTTTCATGCCAAAATTTTATCTTTGACGTTTTCCAATTTATAGTTGAGATTCTTGCATAGACTATTTATTCAAAGATACGGATTGAGAGATTTAATGCACGTTTCTAAATTTGTTAGAAACCTGCGTTAAGACTTAAAAAACGAGATGCAATGAATGTGTCGCTTTTTTTTTTTTTTTTTTTTTTTTTTTTTTTTTTTTTTTTTTTTTTTTTTTTTTTGTTTGATAGAAAAGTTAGAATTGCAAGCGGAGGTGTTTAGGTGTAACTTCATTATAATTAGTTATAAACCGTTTTTTATTTTATTTTATTAGCTTGTCCACCTGTTAAAACAGATACTGATGACTTAAAATAATTCCGGAAAATTAAGTGTTCAAAGTAAGAGTACGTTATTTATATACCTAAACAGTGTTAAAAATAATTAACTAACTCCTAAGCTAGCTGTTGGAGGAATAGAATTTTAACAACTTTATTTAAACTGAATCTAATCGGCGTGTACATAGACAGTTGTATCACACCCTAGCAGATCATGTGTCTATAATGTGATTTCTTATAACAAATACGATGTATTAGTATTATTATTATTATTATTTGGACTTCTGAATGTGAACATATATTAATATATGAACAAGACTTAGGTACAGTATTTAAGTGCTGTTCCTTATATTTCCCTTTTAAAATTTTGCAATGTGGATTTTTCTCGTGGAATGTAAGTGTATTTTTTAGTTAAATAGCCACATGATTGAATTTTAAAATAGGAACCTAAGGAATAGTACCTAAGGTACTATACCTAAGTTTTGTCCTTAATATATTACGGAGAAACAATACATGAACGTAAGGTTGTTCAAAAGAAGATAGTAAACTAATGAGGGTAGACTTTGTTATGCATAATCCATTACAAACATTTTTATACACACACTTAAGATGTTCTACTCTTAGGACATTTATTAATTCATTATTTTATGAAAGTTTTGATATTACTTATATAGGAAATATAAAAGATTGTAATTAAAATCAATTTTTTTCCCTAAAAAATTTCTAAAACATTGCCATTAGGACATTTGTTACGTTCAAAATATTTAGAATTAAATGTTTAGGTTCTAATTTTATGTATGTTGGCAAACCGAGTACAATAACATGTCTAGTATAAGATATTTATGTCTTAGAATAGTTTTAGATATTGCTCAAGTTGATATAAGTCAAGATTCAAGAACATACAAACTGTAGAAAGAAGAATTCAGAAACTACTAAGTTTGACCGATCGAGAGATAGGTTCGACCGATTGAACTGTGATTTCTGCAAATTTTAAATCAGGCCCGAAAGCCTGTGAAACATTTAGGGTTTGAGTCTGTTAGGGGTGTTTTTTTCATTGCTTGCATTATATTTGGAAAGTCAAGACCGAGACTCGACTTTAGACTTGGAACATGGCCTAAAGGCTATCGGTGAAGTGTGAAAGACCCATTTTACTCAAGGTCCAAGTTGCATCCAACAAAGATTATAATAAGGCCCCAAAAATACCTCCTGTAAAGATAGGCTAACACAAAGGGTGGCTCACCACATTAAGTGCTTAAATAATAGTCCATCGGTGAACAAGAGAAACATCCAACAGTAGATGTCTGGAAAATTAATAAATGTATTTGCATAGTAAAAATTATGCATTTCTTCTATAATTGGTTAATATAAAAGTGGGCTTGTTATAACAAGTACATAAGAGGAAAAATGGTCCAACAATGAACATGACAGACCTCTAGTGATAACGTCTGATTAGTCAATAAATGTGTTTACATGATAAAAAATCATATAGCTTCTTTATTATTATCAAGTCAACATAAGGAACACTTCCATAGTATCCAAGACATTATGGCCAGGGGCGTAGCCAGGAATAAATACATGGGGGGCCGGGTTGTAATATAGATATACTAAATATAATTCTTAAGTCTATTGGATACAAAATTATCAACTTTCATATATCATCATATACTTGAACATATTGGGAATTCAACTGAAATTCCAAACCTGTGAGAAACAAAAAAAAAAAATAGAGAAAACAAAATGCCAAAAGAAAAACAATCACACGCACAAGACAGTATTTACGTGATTCGGCAATTTGCCTACATCCACAGAGTTGCAGGAATTTCACTATTATCAAAGAAAATTACAATGTGCGGCTACAATGTTTTTCTTTCTCAAAAACAACAACAAGACAAAACCCTAATCACAAAAAAAAAGGCTTTTATATCATGCGCACAGGATTCACAATGGGCTACAAAACGGGCCAAAAAATTTTTGTTGCCCAAGCCTCCACTCCATAGACTAAGCCTCAATAAATCTCCCATTAAAAACCATGCAACATTATTCAAGTCAGGTTGGGTCATCAACTGGATCAAATCATGCTTGACGACGATTTTTCATGGAATAAAATTCATCCATTATCATCTCCATAGTGAAATTCTCTGCAATTTCCTTCTCTATATAAACTATCATATTATCTGCCAAAAACTCATCCTCCATTCTATTGCGAAGTCTTGTTTTTAACAACTTCATAGCTGAGAAAGCTCATTCTATAGTTGCTGTAGAAACTGGAAGAGTCAACACAAGACGAATAAGTCTATCAATCAAAAAATAGATATTAGACTTTCCTGAAATTTTTAATCTCCTACATATCTTGGAAATTGTACTCATATTTTGAAAATTTGGATGTTTTATCACATTAAGCTCATAATGTTGCAATTGAGACTCCAAAAGTTCTTGTTCATGTTCAATAAAATCTTAAGGATAATATTTCTTAACTAAATTGCATATATAAACAATTTTGAATAATCTAAAAGCATCCTTGGATTTAAAGCTGAACTAAGAATGACAAGTTCCGTTGTTAGCTCACAAAATCTACTTTCAATTCTTCCAATTGAAAGTCTATTGCAACTGTAAATATGCAAATTCTAAAATGATGTTCCATTGTTAAATCTTCATCTTGACGATGATATCTACCTCGACCTTTAGTGTAACAAGCATTCATATCAGGAATATCAATTTCATGTTGCTCACAAAGTGCTATAACACTAGCAAGTAAAGGCTCCCATCCATCATCTCTCAACTTTTGAATAAGTGATTTTGTAGTTGAAACTAAATGCATGGCATTTAAAAGGTCTTGAGAACGTTGTTGCAAAGCTTGACAAAGAACATTAGTAATTCCCATTATCTCTTTCATCAAATGCAAGATTAAAATAAATTCAAATGATGTTAATACCTGATAAGCTCCCTCGGCATCATCGCGTTGTTTATAGTTAGCCCCTTTCTCAGAGATAGTGTTGATAACTTTGCAAGTAGCATCAAACATGTTAATCAAACTACAAATAGATTGAAAATGAGATCCCCACCTAGTATCTCCAGCTCGTTGCAAAGTACCAATCTGGTTTGCACCTCTTCCAGTCTCAATTTCATTAGAAGCAATCATATTTTCAACTTGTTCTGCTTGAGCATGTTGCAATTCATCATTACGCTTACTAGAACCAATAACAATATTGATAATATTAACCAAATGATCAAAGAACTGATGAACATCTTTTACTTCTCTAGATGCTGTAACTAGAGCTAATTGCAACTTATGAGCTATACAGTGTACATAATAAGCATATGGGCACTCTTTAAGAAAAAGAGCTTTGTTAGGTTCTAAAGGTTTAGGAATTTATGTATTTAGAACTCTAATTTGTAATATTGGCAAACCATGATCAAAACGATATGTTTAGTCTTGTTATAGTGTGCTCAAAGTTGTTTAATTATTGTAAAGTTGGAATCGAGAGACTGTAGATGCATTGGGGCATTTCAATCTGGCTCGATCGATCGAAGAATAGATTCGATCGATCGAAAGTCGACCAGATTGCGTTTTTCGCATAATTTCCAACTCAGCCCTAACTCATTAAACGTTTAGGGTTTTATGTTTTTGCCCTAGGTATATAAGGCAAAACCCTAGCCATGTTTTTAGAGTTGCTCCAGTTGTATTGTTGCTCATACATTGCTGTTTTATGTAAATCTCTTTGAAATCTAGAGGAGCTTTCCTTTACACAAAGCTTAGGGTTTTCAAGTTAGAGATAGTATCAACATCTTGATGATCAACTTGGTTGCTACCATTGAAGCTTAAAGAATATCAAGCATGAGTGCTTGTAGCTGATTGAAGAATTCAAGAAAGAAAAAGTCCATGGATTCGGAGCTTGCACATGGTCGTGTCAGTAAGTTCTACTGGTGGGTAGCATTAGGAAGTCAAGCGGGGAGCTTGTAGTGCTTCTGTATGAACTTCGATTCTTTCGCATAGTGGATTCAGGTTTACCTTGAGGATAGCTAGGTCAAAACCTCCCCAGGTTTTTACCGTGTGGTTTCCTGGGTGATCATATCATTGTGTCTTTTATTATTCCACTGCTTTATTATTTTGATATGATTATTTGATTGCTTTAACCTAGAATTGCATAATTTGACTAAGTAACAACTTGGCTAATTAATCTAGGCTAACCAATCTGGTTGTGTTTTAAGGGGTCCAAAACCGTTCAATAGGTATCAGAGCAGGTAGCTCTTTTTTGAGATTTTTTATCTCTGAGCTGAATCCA
>NW_027069610.1:415742-512815 GCF_002906115.3 Quercus suber
TTTTGTTCTAGGAGATGTGGGAGTTATAGGATGTAACTCTTTAGGTGATAGTCTCTTTTAAATTCTATGTGATGGATTTTGTAGACTTTGTGATTGATTGCTATTCACATATCACCTCACATGTATCTCAAGTTTATGCTAGTTGCACACACTACACAAGTTACTCTTTGCTAAACTTTGTATATGTTATTGTGTGTGTTTTTGGTCTGACCAACCAAGTTTGAAGATACTTTGAGAATTATGCAAAACATTTTTTTTGCTTGAGAATTTGAAAGGAAGAATGGCTGAAATTATCTTTGAAGAAATTGGGATTAAAACTTGGGTTTTTGAAAAGGCATTCTATCTCATACTCATGCATTCTTTCTGTAATTCAATGCTTTGAGGAGTTATTTTCAAAAATTGGTTTGTGCTTTTCAAATCTGTGATTTTTCTCAAAAATTTTGTGAGCCTCTGCCCATTCGATCGATCCAGTCTGATTTTCGATCAATCAAAAAGTGCTTTATTTTGTTGAAAAATGATTGTCTCATTCGATCGATCGAATGCATTTTCAATCAATCGAAAGTCGCGAATCAGGTTTTTAAAAACATTGTTCTTGACTTTTTCAAAACTTTTCAAAAGTCTTTTCTCTCTCTCTGACTTGGCAAGCTCAACTATTCCAATTTTTTGTCATTTTCCTCCAGATTTTTTGCAAAGAATCTCTTTCCTCTAGCCAGTAAGACTCTTTTACCCTTCTTTTTGAATTTATTTTCATGATTCCATGCATAAATCCATGCATTTAAGGGAGAATTTCGGACTTAGCATTTTTGGGATTTTTGTTGATTCAAGCCCTATTTTGTGCAATTGATCATTGGGTTTTTGTGAGGACACATCATAAACATGATCCTTGCTTGTTAATTTGATCAATTTTGAGTTTGGTGAAAAATTGAAAAATCTAGGGTTTGTTCTTGATCCGATTTGGGGCTTTTGTTAAATTGGGTAGAATTTGATGAAATTGGCTTGTTGTGTTGATGTAATTAAGCATTATAATCTATGTGCTGTGTTTTGTAATGCTCAATTCATCAATTTGTTTAAATATTTCAACAAGTGGTTTTCAATTTTTGGGGTTTTTGATAAGAAATTCCTTGCTTAAGCCAATTTTGTCAATTTAATCTCAATTGAACTTAATTGCTTATTGCATTAGTACATGCATCATGAGATTGTATTTGTTCATGCATCATATAGATTTTCATTCTATTGATTTTTGTGCTAATTTGCAGTCTGCCATTGGTTTTGTTTTCTTGTGTTCTTTTGGTTTTCTCTTTGTGTCTCTGTCCTTTCCTTAGCATCATGCCTAGGAAGACTAGAGCCCGTAGGACTATTCCCTCCTCTTCTCCATCCCCTCCTTCCTTTGACCGTGAGAAGTTTCTGAGTGAGAAAAACTAAGAGATTTTTGAGAAGCTAAAACTTAGGAGAAAGATTTGGGCTGAGCGTTCTGTTCTGTTAGATGAACTTGATCCTGCCATTAGGGCAAATTTTGAGCGTCGGAGCTGGTTACCCTTGTTGGATGTTTCTGATCCTCCTCCACCTTCTGCCTTGATTAGAGAGTTCTTTTCAAACATCTCTATCCTCATCTATGATTCCAACACTTTAGTAAAGAGTTGGATACGAGGTGTAGAGTACACCATTACTCCTCAGGTAGTGGCTGATGCTCTAGGGGTACCATTGGTTCGGAATCCTGTCTATCTGTATGACGAGTCTCCCGAGTTGAGCGACGTTTTGTCTTTCATCACTGGGACTACTGTCCAGTGGGGTTCTGATCCTAGGATCACTTCTGCTGAGCTCTCCGGGTTGCACTATCTATTCTTTAGGATAGCTTATCATTCTATCTGGCCCATTTCTCATGTTCACACCATTCCTCTTGAGAGGTGTGTGTTTTTGTATGCCCTGGTTACTGATGCTCCTATTAGTTTTCCCCATCTCTTTCTTTGTTCTTTGAACGATGTTTATAGGAGTTCATCTACTTCTCATGCTCTTGTACATCCTATTTTATTCATAAGATTTTGCTCTATCTTGATCTTAGTGGCTTCCCTTCCTCTGATCCCGTTCATGTGATAGCTCTCATAGGTGAGTCTTTTCTTAGACAGAGAGCCACTCATCTTCGAGCTGGTTCTAAACACCCTAGGTCTGAGCCGTCTAGTAGCGCACCTCCTCCTTCTTCTTCTACAGGTCTTGCTGGTGAGGATGTTCCTGATCCAGTTGGTGATGATGTTGCTGCTGATGTTCCTCACCTCCTTGGCCAACTTTGATGTTCGTCGTTCTCTGAAGACTGTCATGACCGTTCAGGCAGCTCATAGTCAATTTTGGTAGGCTTACTAGATGAGATTCGTGCTCTCCGAGCCGACTTTACGCGTCTTCATTCACCCTCACCACCTCCTTTTGATGGCGACTTGTGATTGCCCTTTGGCATTCCGTCACAAAAAGGGAGAGTGGAGTTTTGACTTGTAGAGGAGTTTTTGTAGTTAGGGGGAGATTTTTTTTTTACTTTTTGTTAGTGAGGAGCTTGTGGAGTTTTTAGATTGTATCTAGGTGCTTCACTTTGTATATCATTTTTGGGGATATTCATGTTAAGGGGAGTAACATTGATTGATATACATGTTATTTTCATTAATTCTTGTTGCTATGTGATTCACTATGTGATTCAGCAATATACAGGTTGATTCAACTAAGCTGCTATCTACACTTGCAACCGATGGATAGTAGTTAGAGCAAGGGAGTCAATACCGTACCGGAAGCTGTACCGGTTTAGCTACTGGTACGATATATTTCAGATACCGGTCAATACCGGTATACCGTTTCGGATTTACCGTTATTTTATATATATATATATATATACACACACAAAATTTCTATTTACCATAAAAGATTACCTCAAAAATTTTTGTTTATCATAAGAGTCCGATTAAGAACAGTTTATTTAGTTTAGAGTGAAAAGTTTTTACTTAAAATACGTTAAAAATGAAAAATGAGAAAAATAAAAAGTAAGTTAATTTTGATTTGATGGTCACGTGGGTTACTGACTTTGACACACAAAACAATAAACGTAAAAAAAAGATAAAATTGTTTTATTAGAATTGCGTTAACACTCAGCAGACTCAGCACATAAAAAGAGAAAGGAGAAGTAATAAGAATTTGAAAAGGTAAATGAAATAGAATAGAAGAAAAAGGCGCCTGGTTTGACCGTATGGGGAAGAAGAAGAAGGGAGCTCGGCGAAATGGAATCGCCATCAGCAATGTACTCCCGGCGGCAGGGAAACTAAATCAAAATGTTATTGCCTTAGGAACATTAGATCTGTAAGCGAAACTTCTTTATTTTTTTTCTTTTTCCAGTTTTCAGATCTGAAAGCCTTGATTTTTCTGTTCCGGACTGGTATAAGTTTTTCGGCCGAATTACGGTATTTGCTCCGGTATGGCCGAAATAACCCGGTATGACCGGTATTTTAACCGGTACGAAACAAACATGTTTCTGTACCGGTTTTGGTTCCGGTAAGAAAAATTCCGGCCGTACCAGCCGGTACGGTACGGAATCAACTCCACTGAGTTAGAGTTGAATTTGAGTTTATGAGCATTATCTTTGTAAAGGGCTTTTTACTTGTAAAACTTTGAGCTTTTAATTAGGGTTTTGTCACGGATTGCCAAAGGGGGAGTTTGTTAGGTTCTAAAGGTTTAGGAATTTATGTATTTAGAACTCTAATTTGTAATATTGGCAAACCATGATCAAAACGATATGTTTAGTCTTGTTATAGTGTGCTCAAAGTTGTTTAATTATTGTAAAGTTGGAATCGAGAGACTGTAGATGCATTGGGGCATTTCAATCTGGCTCGATCGATCGAAGAATAGATTCAATCGATCGAAAGTCGACCAGATTGCGTTTTTCGCATAATTTCCAACTCAGCCCTAACTCATTAAACGTTTAGGGTTTTATGTTTTTGCCCTAGGTATATAAGGCAAAACCCTAGCCATGTTTTTAGAGTTGCTCCAGTTGTATTGTTGCTCATACATTGCTGTTTTATGTAAATCTCTTGTGAAATCTAGAGGAGCTTTCCTTTACACAAAGCTTAGGGTTTTCAAGTTAGAGATAGTATCAACATCTTGATGATCAACTTGGTTGCTACCATTGAAGCTTAAAGAATATCAAGCATGAGTGCTTGTAGCTGATTGAAGAATTCAAGAAAGAAAAAGTCCATGGATTCGGAGCTTGCACATGGTCGTGTCAGTAAGTTCTACTGGTGGGTAGCGTTAGGAAGTCAAGCGGGGAGCTTGTAGTGCTTCTGTATGAACTTCGATTCTTTCGCATAGTGGATTCAGGTTTACCTTGAGGATAGCTAGGTCAAAACCTCCCCAGGTTTTTACCGTGTGGTTTCCTGGGTGATCATATCATTGTGTCTTTTATTATTCCACTGCTTTATTATTTTGATATGATTATTTGATTGCTTTAACCTAGAATTGCATAATTTGACTAAGTAACAACTTGGCTAATTAATCTAGGCTAACCAATCTGGTTGTGTTTTAAGGGGTCCAAAACCGTTCAAGCTTGTAATCCATTCCATTCACCACGCATGTTACTAGCCCCATCATATCCTTGACCTCGAATATTTTCAATGTGGAGGTTGTAATGAGAAAGGACAACACATATCTCATTCTTTAAAGTCAATGCAGTAGTGTCTCTAACATGCATAACATGAAAGAAACGCTCTTTAATGAAACCTTCTTTATCAACAAACCTCAAAATGATGGCCATTTTCTCTCTCTTCGACTCATCCCGAGCTTCATCAACAAGAATGCAAAATTTTGCATCCCCAATTTCTTCACGAATAGCATTTCGCACATTACTAGCAAGAATATGCAAAATCTCCTTTTGAATTGTGGGTGATGTATATTTGGCATTTCTTGGTGCATTTTCTGAGACAACACTAGCTACTTTGTCATTGAAAGTTGATGTGAATTTTATCAATTCAATAAAATTACCTCTATTTTTTGAATCAAGGCTTTTATAATGACCTCTAAAAGCACAAGCTTGGAATGCTAGCCATCGAGCACACTCTACTGAGGTTTTGAGCCGCAACCGATTATTCTCTAATTCTTTTGACGTTTGTTTCTCAATCAGCTTGTCAATATGCCGTGAATGATTCTTTAAATCCTCGCAACATTTCATAGCAATTTTATGTGGGGAGTTTGGTTCTTTCCCTTCATGACGAATTAAAGGACAATTCATTCCATCTTTCACCTTTTTCCAATTATTAAAACCTCGTGAAATGAATACATCTAATCCGAGATGACCTATTGGTTTCTTACTAAAAAAGTAGCAAGGTAGACAATATATTGCATCCATTGAAGGTGAGTATTTCAACCAATCCTTATGTGAACCAAACCATGAAGGTTGAAATTGACGACGATGAGTATCATCATTGTATGGATAGTTTATATTTTCAGGTTGATATGGACCTTCTTTGAGATAAGCTCGTCGAATTTCATCCTGTTGGTTGATAGGAAATTCACATATTTGTTTACGTGATCCTGGATCACGATCTATCTGTTCAAATTGAAGTTCTGGACATTTGGAGGGGTGTTCATCAGGCATTGAAGTATTAACATTTGTTTCTACAGCCACAGGTGTCCTAATTTCTGAATTGCTAACATCTTTTTTCTTAAAGAATGCATCAATTGTTTTTCATTTGCTCATAATTCTTTTAGCTTTAAGAATATAACTCAAAAATTAACTTGAAAAGAATTTATAAAAAAAAAAATTAATTAGAAATTTTTACTTAATTATATGAATGTTATTCATACTCAAGAAAAAAACAAAATTTTCACTATAATTTAAACAGTCAGCCAATTTTTAATACAACTTTAATTAATAATAACCCCTCAAACAAAAACAAAAATAATTTAATTAATTTGTCTTTTATAATGTATTGGTTAATTTAATTATATAGCTTTAATTATTATTGTTTAGTTTAACAATAAACTATATTGCTTTAATTTATTTGTCATTAATTATACTGCTTTAATTTATTATATTGTTTAGCCCCTTGTACATATTACATTAAAAGAGCCGAATATTATACATTCCATGTGCAGCACAATAATTAAAGCAATGTAATGTGCTGCACATTACATTGCTTTAATTATTATGCTGCACTCGGCCCCATGTGCCCATAACCCATCTACCCCCTCCCCACTCCACTCAACAGCCAATAGACAAGCACAAAATGCGTCCCAATCACAATAACTAGCTACAATCAGAAAATTTCACAATTCCAATCATAAATCATAACACACGTTACACTAAATGACAATTAATATTTCACCAAACACCAACACACTGAGTCACTGACCAACAACAAAAAGGTATAAGATAAAGCCAAAATTAAAAAGATAAAAACACTAAAATAGGAAAAAAGCAAAACCAGCCAATCAGAGAGTCACAATTCAAAAGTGAGAGAGAGACTTACCGAGATGTGAGATAAAGAAAGTCACAATTCATAAATATTCATTTCATTTTTTTCCTTTAGTGAGATAAAGAGAGAGAGATTGAGAGAGAGTTAGAGAGAAAAACCTTGTGAGAGGGATTCATTTCATTTTTTTCCTTTAGTGAGATAAAGAGAGAGAGATTGAGAGAGAGTTAGAGAGAAAAACCTTGTGAGAGGGCAGAGGGCCGGACTGCCGGAGCGAAGGGAGCAACTGCCAACGAGCACCGCTGCACCGGAGCAGAGGCAGCACGATTCGGCAGATCTCCGATGAGGCGATGACCACTATGAAAAAGAGCATTTCAAAATTTTAGTGAGATAAAGAGAGAGAGAGAGACTGAGAGAGTCAGAGAGAAAAAGTGAGAAATACCTTGAAGGAGGGCTGGAGGGAGCACCGTTGCAGTGTCGCACCGAGCACTGGAGCAGAAGCAGAGAACTCTGCGATCTCTGATTCCAATCTACAATCTGGGATCTGTGATGAGCGGCGACCGAGTGAGCAACAACGACGACAAGCGAGCTGCAGCGACGACGACGGCGACATGACTGTGGGTTTCTAGGTTTAGTTTGCTAGGGACCTAGGGTTTGGTTTTGGTTTGTGTATTGGGCGGGTTTTTTTTTTTTTTTTGATAAACACTTCTGTTTTGCGTTTTGGTTTGTTGGAGTTTGATGTGCTTTAGTATTGGGGTTTGATGTCTCTGCCACTGCCAGCGACATGATGCTCTGTACTTGTTTTTTTGTTTTCTTTTTGTTTTCTTTTTTTTTTTGTTGAGAATCCATGGGCTTACCGTGAGTGAGCTTGGCTCGCCGTGGGCTTGGCTTGCCGTGGGCTTTGTTACATTTTTTTTTTTTTTTCAAATTTTAGTTCAAATTTGTTTTGGGTTTTTTTTTTTTTTTTTTTTTGCTTGAAAGTAGAATAGGTATATATATATATATATATATTTTTTTTTTTTAATTTGAGGTTTTCCTAATTTTTGATTGGGGGCTGGGAAAATGGGTGAAAAATGGGTAGGGGACCGGCTGGTTAATGTTCGGGGGGCCCATTTATTTTTTCTTCCTAGTCTAATGGGAATTTTTTTTTTTTTTGCATGGGCCTCGCCCCCATCAAGCCACTATGTGGCTCCGCCCCTGATTATGGCTTTCATCATAATAACAATAGATGAGGATTAAAGGCTTCATAATTATGAGTAAAAGAGGAAAAAATAGAATGGAATGAAGAGAGAAAATGAAGAGAGAGAGAGAGAGAGAGAGAGAGAGAGAGAGAGAGAGAGAGAGTCTCCATCTAGTGCAACAAATGTTTAAACAAGATCTCCATGTGCCATATCATGCCCATAATGATGAATATATGTGTATAGTAAGTGATGGGAATGACTTTATGGAAAGTATGAGTGAATATATGGAAATATAGAAGAGAGATGAAGTGGTGTTTAGCCATTTTTGGGTATAGTGTAAAGAAGGGATATTTATGACTATTTTAAGGTGCTGGGATTTTCTGAGAAGATGGAATGTGATGTTTATGGGCAAGTGTATTTGAGCATTTATGGACTAAAGGCTAGTTTCTGAACTAAGGGATTGACTTATGGGCTGAAAATAGCATGATGGGTGAGGAATTTTTATGATAAGATTGTTGTCTTCCATGAGTTGATGGTAGTTCCCTTTTATAGTGAAGCTTAAGGGATTAATTAGCAAAATATAGAAAGGACTAGGTCTGACAGCAGCAAAATCCTAGAATATATTTTCTAAGATTTGGCCCAAAATGGTGAGACTTGCTTTTTGGGTGTTTTGCTTATTTGGGGAATGCAGTTGGAGGCTGAGATGCTCCTAATCTAGGCATTAAATGCTGGGATTTGGAGATTAATTTTGTCCAATAGAATTAGAGCAAGTATGAGGACTAGAGATCTTGCTTGCTGCCACTAGGATCAGAGTTCAAGAGGGTTGGTTGACACTCCAAGCTAGGTGTCAGCCATTGATGCCTCTGTTGGAAGCTTCTGCTAGACACCCCATTATGCCCTCCAAACCACTTTTCCCTAATTCTCCCCTTTAGGAATTCATGGGCTTGGTTCATGAATTAGTTTTAGACATTTTTAGTACTAAAGAAACTAGTTCGCTGAAGTTTGGATGATTTGGTTATGGCTTCCTCTCGCAGTAACTGAAACTTAGGGAGGAAGAATAGCATTTATTGCGTTTTAGCTTTTTAGTGTTAGTCCAACCCCTTAGTACTATTCACGTCAGAAATGGCAATGGCAGAGAGGCTGATGAGATAGGTGGCCAGCTCCTAATCTGGTTTGGAGAGCATAGTTACCTTTTGAGGTGACCTCCAACAGAAGGCAAAACTGAATGGAGTTCTCCAGCTGGGTCAGTTTGCACACATGGGCTGTTTTGGCTGAGATTTCATGTTGGGCTTGACCATGAGGGTTGAGTACTTTGGTGGGCTTTTGACTTGGTGGTTCTCTCCACTTGGGCCTATCCTTTTGCTTTCTGTTTGTGAGCCCTACAAAATAGACAAAGTTACCATATGTTGCCATGGATTTTTATTCCACATGGGCTTTAGTTGCTAGTAAAAATGAAATGTATTCATGAGCTTTAGTAAATATTTATGATAGGATTTGGATATTAATTTTCATGGGTTTTAAATAACAATTTGAATGGTTTCTCATAATTTTTGCCATGGATTATTTTGTAAATGACATTTTCTTTGGGGCTTTTAAATAATGACCTCCAATATTTCTTGAGAATAATATTTACCATGGGTTTTAAATAAAGGCAATATCCATGGGTTTCAAATAAAATATGTGTTGGGCATGCCTAAATATTTTTTGACTATCACTATGCTAGCCCACAACCTTTCTTCTTTCTACCACAAAATTGGGCTATACGAATGCAAAACACTATAGGACCTAATATTTTCTTGTAAAGACCAAATTATTTATTGAGCAAGATAAAATCTAATTCTAGAGCCCAAGAATTTTATACTTGGCAAACATTTGAAAAAACCCATGATTCAAATTCATGGCAATACTATTTTTCAATGGGATTCAACCTCATAATCAAAGCCCATGATTCAAACCCGTGGCAAATTATTCATTAAAAAAACCAAATCCCACTGGCAATATCGAAAGCCCCATTTTCATTGGCAATATCAAAAGCCCAGTTACCATTAGCAATATCAAAAACTCAATTTTCATTGGCAATATCAAAAGCCCAGTTCTCGCTGGCAATATTGAAAGCCCAATTTGTTGGGATTAGTGCCCTAGAATCCTATTGTATAATGTTATGTATGACATTATGTTTGACATGATGTATGACTTAATATTGTAATTAATAAAGTTGTTTTATTATTATCTAAAATAATGGTAACATGAATATTCAGACATTATCATATGGTCCATGAGATGCACAGTATGTGATTTATGTGAAAAGTCACAGAAGATATAAATCACAAGTTCTTTGTAAACTCAGAATTTTAGTTCGTAGTCAGTGATAAAATTGGGCATTTCATTTGCGAAGACTATAACATGTCAACTAAGATGATTTGTCTTGATCATGGAAGTGGTGACTTTTAGTTGATATGTTGATATGTTTTAACAGTTAAGACATATTGAACTAGACCACTGTGAGATTTATTATTCTCCTAATAACTGTCAATTGAATAATAAATCTCACGACTTATATTTATATGAACTCTTAATCCTAAGAGAATAATGGACATGATCGTGAAGTGTAGGTTGCTTTGATATATTAGGAGTGAGATCTAAAATAACGGTCAAAACCTCAGTATGTTGAGCAGCCACATTTAGTATTGATGAAACATATATTCTCAAGATGGAATTCATAGTCTCTTAACGGAGATACAAAATATTCCCTTGAGATAAGTTTAATGGGTTTGTTATTCAAAATGTTAGCCCTAACTACTTTAGTAAATAGTTACTAAAGTATATATTTATGAAATTGGATTTCATAAATATATGATAAATAACTTAAAGAATTAAACCGAGTACTCAAGGATTAGGATATAGTAATTTACAAAGTGACAGTCTACTTTCTTAACTTTGTATTACTACAAATATTTTATGAAGGGGTTGCATGTATAATAAAGTCTTGGGATATAATTTATTAATAAGGCCTAGAGTGCAATTTTATTTATATAGTGGTATTAAATATAATTAATGGTAACTTTGAACTTGTCAAAAGTTAACAGAAAAGCCTAAGGCCCATTAGAGCTAGTGTCTTATTGGTCCCTTTGTTCTCACTCCAAGCCACATACTAAAACCAAATTGGAAAGGCCCAGTAGGCCAGCCCAATTAGATAATCAGTTAAATATAAAGGGAGACACATACTGAATATTTATAAGAGAAAAAGAGAGACACCATTGTGAAATGGTGTGTATGTGTGAGTGAAGTCACTCGACATTATTCTCATTTGGAAACTGATTGAGAGACCACACATCTTGGGCGTTAGTGGAATTGGAGTGAAGATTGAAAGTGTTCTTGAGAACTTCTGATCTATGGTTTTGAAATTCACTACACCAAGGTACACTCTCTTGTTTTATATTCTGAAACTTACATAATGCATGTTATCAATTTTGAATGAAGTAAATCCATTAATTTTCCACTGCGTAAATGCATATTTCCAACACAATTTACGTTGGCACTATTTTATCAAAAAGCCCAAGATTATTAATGCTTGGCAAAGGAAAAATATCATGGTATAATTATTGCCTAAATATCACTATGGCAAAACCCATGGCAATCGTCTTATAAAAGCTCATGGGGGGTTATCTTGATGATTGTGTTCTCATATTATAAACCCATGAAATACGTGATCATCATTTGCATCATAACGTCTATAATATATATCTTCAAACGCTCATGGTAAATAGTCCCACAGGCTTATCATTTAAATTATAATGCGATTGTTAGAAGCCATGAACATTACTTATGATATGGATTCATCATAGTAAATGTCATTTGCAAAGATATTTTTGAAACTTGTCCTATTGTTTCAAATATTACAACTAATTGCCCAAAGGCCCATTTCAAGGATCTATGAGAACCCAAAATAATATTTACTAATAAAAGTCCAAGAGGAATGAAAACTCATGGCAACATATGTTGTTGATGTCCATTTTGTAGAATGCACACAACCCAGCCCAAAGGAACCAGCCCATGTGAGCAAGCCCAATCCAAAAGATCCTAGCAAGTGGTAGAGGATTGAAAGAGGACAACCAGCCCTTGTTCATCCCTAACCAAAGTACAACTGGAAGCCCCTACAAGAGAACCAAGTCTTTGAGGATGAACTGGGGGCTGTCCCATCAGCTTTCTGTCACCCTCTACTTGACATGAACAGTGCCTGAGGGTTGTGACATCAACTAAAGTCTAAAGGGTGATGAAACTCAATCAAACTCAATCATCTTCCTTAAAACTGTACCTTCAGCAGAAAGGGAGCTGCAATGAAGTTATCCAAATCTCAAAAAACTGATGCTATAAATGTTAAAAACGTTCAAGACATGATTCATGTGCCAAGCCTATGAATCCTAAAGGGGGGAAAATTGGGAACATGTGGTTTGGAAGGCATAAAGGGATTTCTAGCAGAACCCCCCGAAGTGGACTTTGAGTTTGACAAGTGGCTTGGAGTGTTGAATCCTACTTCTTGGGGTCCAAATCTCAATTGCAGCATTAGGATTCGTTCTTGATACATGCCTTATTCTCATTGGTGAAGCTCAGCCCTAGAAATCCTGGCATTTAATGCAAAACACTCCAAAATCCCATCATTACCCAAAGGAACAAGGCAGCCCCTAAAGTAAATCTCCTACTTCTAGCCACATCCTAGGAAGATTAACCTTGATTCACTGCCTCTGATTAGTCCTATGTTTTTTGGATTCTTGTTAATTAATGCTTCTCTAAAACTCCATTATAAAAACATAAGTACCTCAGCCCATAAAAAAAAACAATGATTCCCTCTAAAACTTTGGGATTTGTTGGTCATTTTGCTTACAATTCAACTCTTGTCAAGCTTAAAACCCATTCCCCTTAGACCACACTCACTTAACCTCAGATATTCCTTCCCTCCTCTACACAATCATAGCTCACAAATGTCTCCCAATTAGTCACAAATAGCCCACTACTCACTAAAGCCTTAACCTCAATATTAATCCTATCCCACTCACTCAAAACAGCCCACATTACCTCATTCATGCCTTATGAACACACACTTACCAAAGTCTTAGCTTAATACGTGCTGCACTAAGCTAGGATCCCTCTCTCGCTTCAAACCATGCCAATTAATCCTTTTCTTCTTCCAATGGAACCTTTAAGTTTTACTTTTTATTTTACTGTTGAAGGGTATAATGTATTTGTAACGGCCAAACTCTTCCTTCACGTTGATATAATGATGGCCAAAATTACAATAAATTCCCCTGACCAAGACATGCAAGGATCCCCAGGAGATAACACTTTCCTAAATTTATTTAATCATTAACTGCTGGACTACGTAATTTCACCCTTACCATTGGAGAATTTATCTTTCTAGACTTAAGTGTAATTTTGCCCTTATCGCTAGAGAATTTATTTCCCTTGTACTATCAGACCAGGACCACTAATATATTAATTAAGTATGGTAAAGTATTTTTCATTGGGCCTTTGTTGCTATTTTGTCAAGTGCAGCCTTTGTTTCTTGCTTGGATAAGCTTGTCATCATACCAAAAGCCTTTGGGTACCATCTCAAGAGCCCATAATCGAGTTTCGGATTGGCTTCCCAACATTTTATTCAAAGGCATCAATTTCTCCCTCAACAATATGGTAACAACCACTATAGTGGAATAATGTGATATTCTCATGGGTTTTTCTATAGATAATCAAAATAAGGTGAATAATTATCATGAGTTTTGGAAATAGATATTAAGAATGTATAAGATAAATAGTGACCATGCGTTTTTATATAAATTCCATGGGTTTATAATATGGTATAAATAAACAAATGCCATGGGTTTAAGATAATCATAACTTTCCATGGGCTTTTATAAGATGATTGCCATGGGTTGAGAATAGATAATTGCCATAAATTCCATGAGCTTGTAATATTATACTAATAGGTTTAAGAACTTAAAGTATTGATCATTATTGGACTTTTAAGTGAAATAATTATGATATAGTATTTTGCCAAGTTTTAATAACCTTGGATTTTTGATAAAATAATGCCAAGTAGTTAGCTTAGACTTTTAATAGTGCCAATGTAAATTGGTCTTTTAATATTGCCAATGAGAATTGGGCTTTTGATGATATTGACAATGTGAATTGGGCTTTTGATAAATAAATTGCCATGGGTTTAAATCATGGGCTTTGCTTATGGGATTTGAATTCCATTGATAAAATTGCCATGGGTTTAATCCATGGGCTTCAATTATGGATTTGATCTCCATTGAGAAAATTGTTTTGCCGTGGACTTGAATCATAGGCTTTCAAATATTGCTAAGCATAAGTATTCTTGGGCTTTAAATAAAATGGGATGTGTGTATTGGGCTTATAGGGCTGGTTTTGGGCTTAACTAAATAATAATAATGAAATTTGATAAGATATGAGTTTTTTGGGCTTTTTGTGATAGTTTATATCGTGACCCAATTTAGATAATAAAATATGATATATTTGTAGTTAACGTAATAATAGGGCAAAAAATATTTGTGAAAGCCCAATAACTTATTAGTGGTGTTTGAAAATAAATAGGTGGTACTCAAATAAAATTAGGTGTAAAAAAATGTACCCTAACATTCAGACCCCTGAGTCACGTGTGATCAAATTATTAGTAATACTACATTTTTTTTTTTTTTGAAAAATATTAGGATCACACATGCAAGTGTTTTTTTTTTTTTTGAAAAATAGTGGCCTATTATAGATAACAAGGTAGGAAATATTTGTAGGCCAATGGGATGAGAAATATTCATGGAGGCCCAAAATAATTTAAGGGTGATATTTTGGTATTTTTTTGGTGAATAAATAAAAGTGATTAAATAGGATGGGGGCATGTGGCATGAGTGAATAAGTTGTACCTCAACATTTAGCCCCCTGAGTATGTGTGATCAGCTTGTCTTTGGTCACACATGTCAGTTTGAATGAGTCCATAAACTTGTGTTATATGGGTTGAAAGAGAGATGGTGAGCTTCAAGGAGAGAGCTTCTTCCTCTTTACTAAGACTAAGAGAACCCTTTTATCTCATTCTAAACTCCTTTTCTGATTCAGCTCTTCTTGATTGAGTTTTTCTTTTGCATTTGTAGTTGATATATAGAATTTAGTTGTTAGTGGAATTGAAGAAGCTGGCAAGGTGTTATGAGCCTGTTTTTGCCATTGCATGATC
Organism: Quercus suber; assembly: GCF_002906115.3. Lineage (NCBI taxonomy): Eukaryota > Viridiplantae > Streptophyta > Magnoliopsida > Fagales > Fagaceae > Quercus > Quercus suber. The sequence goes on from NW_027069610.1 coordinate 430,592, forward strand.
TATGTTGCTGTTATTTCCATTACTTCAATAGTAACCAAGGAGGATAATCTAGTTAGTGCTCTAAAGGAGATGTTCACAAAGCTACATGGGCTCCAACCGCTGCTAATGTTTTGTATCCAATGGTAAGAGCTTCTATCAGCCCCCATTCAATTTATGGGTATTTGTGGTCCCATTAATGATTGGCCTAATTTAATAAGCTGAGAGATTGATAATAAAGTGTTTTCTAACCCCTTCATAAAGCCAATATCTTTGGTGATCTAATATTGTTCCACTATCAAATTGCATAACATGATCTGATGTTCCGCTGGAATCTAGAGAAGTTGATGAGTGGATTAAGAGGATAACACTGTGGTCGAAGCCCCCAAGTCTGATCTAGTGAGGATTCCAACCGTGATAAATCTAGACCCTTAATCCAGCTGATACTTTTATAAACCCAATTATCAATTCCATAAGTCTAACTGTTGTCACTGCCTATCCAATTGTCATAATGAAGCAATGCAAAAGGAATATTGTTGCTGGTAGGATGCAGATTTATGCACCAATGGAAGTGGTATCTCCAAAAACTCAATATCTTCTTACATCCTTTCTTTCTTTTTTCTTCTATTCTTTGTCTTCATTCATGGCCTTGTTTTTTTCTATCTTTAAGATTCCAGCAGCTTGGATATAGTGACAAGACATTGCCAGAGAAATGTGATGAGGGATTTAAGGATACAGATACAAACTTTGGTAATTTTCTGCCCCTTACCTATTTCTCATCATGTATATTTATTGCTGATGTAGTTTCACTTCAGGTTTTGCTGCTGAAGATATAATGGCCATTGACAAAGGCCTTGTTAATGTTGTTATGGTTAGAGAGATTGTTTTTAAAGAGCTCCAGCTGTGATTCTGTCATGCTGTTCCTTAGAATAAAAATTTCCAGGCATGAGTAGTGATCTCAATATGTTCATTTATGGCTTGATAGTGTTCAATTGCTCTTTTATTATTACCATTGGATATTTAACTAGGGTCTCTTACTTCACAGCAGTGCATGGAAAGTTTTCTGATGTCGCTCTTAATCCACAAGAAAAGAGTCTACTAGCGAGTGTAAAATGCTCTCGCAAAAGTTCAAATATCGTTGCAAAGGGCTATTAGCGAGGGCATGTGGCTCTCGAAGGCCATCGTATTTGCTCTTGTTGTTAAAAGAGATTTTGCAACCATGCCTCCGCAAATAGATAATTTACGAGGGCAATTTACTGTCATTACTGAACAAATCTGCCTTCACAAATATATTACCAAATGATGAGAAAAGTCGACCACTTATTTTTTGCGAAAGGGAGTGTAGACATCAAAATTTTATGATGTATTCACAACCGTCTGATTGTTCATGATAAAATATTTGTGATCAAATTAATCTCCAATTGATAATGTGGACGATCAGCGAATGAAATAAAGCCACGTGGCAACATCAAATGAAGAGAGCCATATGGCAGCATCATAAGAAAAAACCCTTATGGAAAGTTCTTATTAAATGAAATACCAAATTAAATTCATAATTCAACTCTCAATAAATGCTGAGAGAAAATTCCAAATTAAATACTATTGAGTTGCCTATAAATAGAGGCTTCTCATATGAGGAAAGCCAGACACTTAGAGAGAAAACACTACCGACACTCTGCTAAAATAGTGAGTCATCTCTAAAGTTCATAAGAATTTCATTGTTCATCAAGGCCTATTTCTACTTCTTCAAATCAAAGTGGGGATTCTCCTTTAACCTATTTGGAGATCAAGCCAATGGCCCTCGCATCAAATCAAGCATGTTCAACTACTCATTCAACTTGGAGACATCAAAGCACGATTCAAGATCAAGCTTCATAGCCCCTTCAAATCGTAACGTTTCTTGGAGATCGAATCAGATGAATTTATTGTACTCTTTCATTGTAGAGATTCATACAGAGGATTGTAATCACATATATACAAATTAATACAATTGATAATTTGTTACACTATTTCGTAATCATGTGATTCTTCTTTTACGAAAATTGTGTACAAGGAGTAATCGTTGTTAACAACTATTTGTGAGGACCTTTATACCCTCGCAATTAGTTATTTGCAAATTTTAAATTAACGACATACTTTTTAAAGACAAATAATGTCGTCTCTAAAATTTATTTGTGAGGGCTTTTAACCCCTCACAATTAGTTAGGAATAACAGTGACAACATTAAGCTGTCACTTAAAATGTTTTTGCAAGGGGTTTCTATAAATTGCGAGAGACTTTTTTGTCACTATAAAATTATTTATGACCAAATTTTTATGTCATCGGTGATAATATTTTATATAATTTTTGAAATATTTTATTATTTATTTATTTATAATTTTTTAATATAATTTTTTTTAACTATCATGTTACGATAGTACAATAGTTACTAAAAATTGATCAATTGAAAGATAAAAATTCATATAAGTTCAAACTTTAAAGTATAGAATATACAAAAACATCCTGAAATTAAACCTTATTTTAAACGTAAACAACTAGAATTATACCAAGATCTATACTAGTCTTCCTCTGAGTTACCCTCCAAGCTGTTTTCAACCTCCCTCGTGTTATTGATTGAGTTGTCCTCTTCATCTCTACTAATACCATCCTTTTTTTTTTTTTTTTTTTTTTTTCATACACTAGAATATTAGCTTTTATAAAAATAATGGTTAAAGAGAGTGCAAGAGAGATAGAGAGAATTCATGACATGTATTTCATTTATTCTCACCCCCTAATCTCCATCCATCCACTTATCCATCATCTTTTTCCAAAAGAGTGTAGGAATGAAGGAAGGACCATTCTTATAACGATTTTCTTTCTCTGTGTACTTCTTAAAATAGGATTTTTAATGTGAAACATCTAATCAGAATAACAGCGTTTCACCAATTCTACAAATTATTTCTTAACTTCCTCATCTGGTTGCTTATGCTTAAAATGTTGAACTCTATAGCAAGCATATAGAGTTTCGAGTTTAGATCTTGGGTATTCACTAAAAGTCGTCCAAGCTCCATTCAGTTTTTGGTAAAAAAGAATAGTAATCTCTCGAGTAGCTTCCATGGTAAAGAAATGAGCAAATAGATTATACCAATCCATATGACATGTTACCACATTGCACCAATCCCGCTCTCTGATTTCAACTAGATTTGAGTTGAAGTAATAAAAAGTAGTAAATCAATACATTTTATAAAAATTAAAAGTAAAGAAAAATAAAAACCGCGGATTAAGTCATTTAGCAAAAAAGGCTTCCATTTCTGCTAAATACTTAATTTTGAGGTCAGATAATAAAGAACTAATTGCAACTAACTTTTAGGCATTTATTTCATAATAGAGTAGCTGACAACAACATATAAAAATAAGCTCAATGGTTGATAATAATATACACAAGATGATTAAATAGAAAAAGGGCATCAAAGTAAATACATACAAATATCAATTTTACCATTCTTATTCCAGACCTCAACAACTCAAACAAAAATAGCATTAAGCCTTCTTTCTTTTTGTTTTTTGATAAGTACATTAAGCTTTATTTCTTGTGGACCCTGTAGTAGTGGTCTAGTGCTATGAAACCACAACCTCAAGTATAGCCATGCAATACAAAGTTGACATCACATTGAGAGTTATACTACTGACACATATTGACATAAACCTGTTTCTTTGTTCATCAATCTAGTTCTTGTTCTTGTAATCATACATATTAAATGAAGGAACAAGCACATTTCATGTTCAGATTTCCAACAACTTGCAGATTATGTCAGATGGCACATAGATTTTTTTTTTTTTTTAGGCGACAAATACAACTTTACATAAAACACTAACCCCTAAACTTCTCAGGAAAACAAATTCATATAATGAGCAATTCAAAAGTAGTTATCTATATATTCAAATAAAATTCACTGAAGAACAACATATGAGAAATCTATAAAGTTTGTAGTAGCTTTCCCTTACCATCCATTTTTGCTTTATTGTTATCCTTCCACTACCAAAACTCAGAGATCAATGAAACGAAGACTGTGTCAGTTGAAACCTGTAAATCATTAGAAACAAAACACTGAATAAAAAGAAACTTAAATACACTTCAAAGGCTACAACTATGTAATACTGATTCTACTAAGCTAGCTTAAAATTTTCAAAACAAGTCACACTAAAAAAAAAAAAAAAAACAAAGCAACACACGTAGGGATGGCAATTTCATGGCAAAATTTGCCAAATAGTACATTTCCCAAAAAAAATTAGACGGATGGCATGCGTTCAAACTTAATTAGTTAGTTAGACTATTTTTGAAAATTGATTTTAGCAAACTCGACTTTGGGTTGGAAAACGAACACTGTAGTGGCGTTTTTTTTAGTGGCGTTTTCTATAAATGCAGCTATAGGCACTAAAAAAACGCCACTATAATATTCGTTTTCCAGCCCAAAGTCGAGTTTGCTAAAATCGACTTTGAAAAACAGTCTAACTAACTAATTAAGTTTGAACGCATGCCATCCGTCTATTTTTTTTTTTTTTTTGAGAAATATATTGTTTGGCAAATTTTGCCCAATTTCACCCCACCCTACTTGACCCGCCTCTCCCCGCTTCGCCCCGTGCGGGTTTTCCCCGCCCCGCAAAATATCCTGGATGATTATGATGATGAAGAAGAAAGTGGTGTCAAAATGATGGAAGAAAGTGGAGATTCTTTTTGAAGAACTAGGCAATTTTTATTTTGTTATGTATTAGGAGTTTGGACTATTTTATTGTGTCATACTATGAGATTTTTGTTGCGATATTTTCTTGTTAAAAATTTGGATAATATTATTTCGTTTTTGCTAAAAATTAGTTTGATTTGATAGGATAAATTCATTTATAATTTCAAGTATATTTTTATTATTGAAACATGTCATTTTATTTGAAAAAATGGTAATAGTTGTAGGGAAAATTAACAAGAAAAAAAGACGGTATAGGGCGGGGCTTCGTGGGTCTTCGCGGGGCCTTAAGGGGCGGGGATGGGGCAAGAAATTTTCCCCGTCATGCAGGGCTGGGCAGGGATGGGGCAAGAAAAATCCATGCAGGGCGAGGGCGAAGATCCCATGCTTCGGCACCGCCCCGCCCCATTGCCATCCCTAATCACACACTCTGCATTACAAAAGAGAGAGAGTTATTGGAGCATTTTGTCGAATAGATGGTAGGCATAACTTAAACCCACTTTCATTCCTAAATACAAAAGGAGAAAATCAAATTTCCCACTTTCTTCTTGCCCATATAGTGTTGTCCCCATCAAGATTAAAGCTTTTTAAAAAACTTTTTATCCTAATCAGGTTCTCTGATTTAAACCCACAAATTTTCAATCATAAACATGATTTTCCAACCCATAGATTCAAAGAAGAAGAAGAAAAAAGACTTACCCTCCAACCTTGCTTCACCGAAAGGAGGAGTCTTTTTCTTGCAAAAATGGTCTCCACAGGTGGGATACTTGGAAGCTAGATTCAAGGGAGAGAGCTGGTGAGTGCTAAAGAGACTTACCTTGCTTTGGGTAGGGTTTGTGGTTTTGGGTAGTATTTTTCTGTTTGAAATTTTGGAAAAGAAATGGTGGGTTTTGAGTAAAGAAGAAGAGAGGAGGAGGGGAAGTGGGTTAAGGAAGATCCATGAGAGAGAGAGAGAGAGAGAAAATGTGGGTGAGAGGAAAATATCTGAAGTAAAGAAATGGGAGACCAAAAATGAGAGGCCAAAGTGGTGGAAAGCAAGGAAGTCTATACCGTACTAGAGGCTGTACCGATTTGGCCAGTGATACGATATATTTAGGGTACCAGTCAATACCGGTGTACCGTTTTGGGTTTATCGCTATTTTATATATATATATATACACATACTTGATTATTTATTTAGAATTATTTATAAATCTATATAAGAATCCATAAATTTATAATAGCATATTTCTCTAAATCAAATGCTTATTTTTAATATGACTAATTTTTGCTAAAATATCAACCCAGTAATGTAAGCTGACATACTAGATTGTAATAATAATAAAAAGATAAAAAGATGATATTAATTATTAAAAAAATAAAAATGAAATTGCTTACCAAATGTGAGTGGTAGCCAGCCTAAAAGTCAAAGTATATTGGAAATTTGAACTCATTAGAGTTCACGTGGGTGTGTCAAAACTCACACAAACAACTAAACAAGAGCCACACACACAACTAAAACTCACACAAAACAATTAAACAAGAGCCACACACATAGCTAAAATAGAAAGCACAAGAAGAGAGTTCAGTCTCGGTCAAAACTAAAGAAGAACAAAAAGAAGCAGTTGGATGTCTTCCCCAGTTTTTCAAACACAGAGTAAAGCAACAAATTATTTCCCTCTCATAGTTTCAGCCTTCACTTGCTCTACCTCTTTCTCTCCCTTTCTCATTTTTTCTCATCTTCTTCTTCCTTTTTTTTTATTCTTCTTGTTTGTACCGGTCCGAAACATCTTTACCAGCCGAATTTTGCCAATACAGCCAGTATTTTTTCTGGTACGAAACAAGGGGTGTACTTGTACTAGTGCACTGGCCAGTACGGTATATACTGGCCATACCGGTCGGTACGGAATGGAATTGACTTCCTTGGTGGAAAGCTATAAAAAAAAATAAGTGAGAAGTCTGAAAATTTTTAAGTAGTACGAGATACTTATTGTGATGAAAATGGCACTTATTGCAACGATAGAAACCGCTGTAATAAGTTGTGAACCTATTATGATGACTTTTTCACTTATTGCAACGAATTAAACTGACACAATAAGTCATGAAATTTTCAAATTTTACTTCAGACCTATATGCCTTTAGGGATATTTTTTTTTCCTACGCTAAAAGTAATAAAATATAATTTAATACTAAAAATTAATGCAATATAATTTCATAATTAATAAAAATATAAGATGAAACTCGATGACCAAAATTTGTAAAATATAATTTAATAATCATTAAAATGACTGAAATACCCCTAAGACTAAAAAAAGGGCAAGATACCCCCATAAACTTAAAAAATGACTAAAAAACCCCTACCATCCAAAAAATGACTGAAATACCCCCTACAACATGAAAAATGACCAAAATACCCTTGAAGCCTAATAAGGACCAAAATACCCTTGAAACCTAAAAAAAAGACCGAAATTAATAAAATATAATTTAATAATCCTTGTTTTAAAATGACTAAAATACCCCTAAGACTAAAAAAGGCCAACTTACTTGATAAATTTAAAAAATGACCGAAACACTCCTACCATCCAAAAAATGGCTAAAATATTCCCGAAACATGAAAAAGAACTAATATACCTTTGAAGCCTAAAAAAAATACCAAAATACTATTGAAACCTAAAAAACCACCGAAACCTAAAAATGACTAAAAACACCCCTTTAGCCTAAAATGATGACCAAAATACCACCAATGGCTAAAAATGAATCAAATACCCCCTAGGCATTAAAAAAAGACCAATATACACCCTAAGCCAAAAAGTGACCGAAATACCTTGGAAAAACAAAAAAAAAAAAAACAAAGAAAGTACCCTTGAGCCTAAAAATGACCAAAAATACCCTTAAGCCTAAAAAATTACCAAAATATCCCCAGAAGCTAAAAATGACCAAGTACCCCCTAAGCATTAAAAAAATTTACACACATACATCCTAAGCCTAAAACTAGACCGAAATGCCCTAGAAACTTAGAAAAGTAAAAATACTTAAGTCATTTTTAATGTTTAAAGGGTATTTGGTCATTTTTAAGGTTTTGAGGGTGTATCCGTCTTTTTTGGGTATTGAGTGTGTTTTGTACATTTTTTTTTTTTTGTGTTTATAGGGACATTTGGTCGTTTTCTCAATTTATGGGGGTATTGATAGGCCAAAAACGAATTGACCCCTTGTGATAAATTAACCAATTAATTTAGCCGAGTGAATTAATTAAGTTAATTAACATGCAAAGCAAGTGGTGGCACAAACAAATCACCAATAAACTAAATATGCAGTGAAAAATAAATAACACAGTGATTTGTTTACGAATGGGGAAAACCTAACTACAAAAACCCTACCGGGTGATTTTCAGGTCACCACTCCTGAAATTCCACTATTATCACAACAAGCGGTACAAGTGAAGGAATCTCGCTACTTATACCAACCTCCAGTTGAACCCTTACCCCAATATCCAATTGGACTTGTTTTGTAGTAACAATTTCCCCTTTTGATGCTCGGCTCCCAAGTACATGACTACCCAATGCGTGGATCTCAGTACACGACTTCAATCACCAACTAGAGAGAGTTGTAGGCTACAAAGTTCTTCAGTTCATCCACGATGAAGATCAAGAAGATGCTTGGTCACAAAACCCAAAGGTGCACATACACAGCAATTTCTTTAGAAGAGATGAACTAGGGCGAATCTTTGTCTCTGGTCACAAATTGCTTGAACAAACTTTTCTCATTGCTTGTGCAACTTGTATACTCTTTGATAGCCCTTAAAACAATCCTTTTATATGTCTAGGGTTAGGAGAAAAGAAGGCCCAAGCACATAAATACGGATCCCAAGAAAACAGAACAGAAAAATCTGTTTTTCTTAAACCTCGACAGATAGGAGATGTCGAGCAGCTGTCAGCAGGTGTAAAGACACAGGGCTGAACAGCTTTCTTAAGCTCGATAGATACAGCTGTCAAGCCAGCTGTCGAGCTTTAATGATTTTGCACTTCTTAGCTTGTTTCTTGGACAGACTTGATGATTTCCACACTTGATCTTGAAACCTTGTTTCTTGAAGTATTAAAAACACCTAGAACTACCCAATTACAAGTAAAGTGTGTTTTGTCAAAGGATTAGCCAATTACATAAAAGAATGACATATGTTCTTAATATGTAAACCACATATGTCCTAACAGGTATTTTGGTCGTTTTCAAGTAATCGATGGTATTTTGATCATTTTCAGGCATGGGGGGTACTTTGTTCATTTTCAATGTTTGGGGGGTACTATAGTATGTTTTTAGGTTTCAAGGGTGTATAGGTCTTTTTTAGGTATCGGGGGTGTTTTGGACTTTTTGGTGTTTACAGGGGGATTTTATTCATTTTTTTCAATTTATTTGGGTATTTTGGTCATATTTAAGTAATCGAGAGTATTTTGGTCTTTTTCTAAAGAATACTTGAAATCTACTTCCTCTTCTGGATGACGAGGGTTGGTTTCACCTATACTTATCAATGAGTCTTTGTGTGATTAATCAAGCACAACAAGAAAGAATGAAAAAACAATCAAATACAAGGAGGATCATTGCGAGTAAAAAAAAGGATTTACTGAGTACGTCTGTAAGCCTTTATTCAAGCAAGCTTTCTTAGGGAGACAGACGTTTTGGTTTAGGCATGGGGGTACTTTGGTCATTTTCGATGTTTAGGGGTGTACTTCGGTTAGTTTTTAGGTTTCAGGGGTGTATCCATCTTTTTCTAAGTATCAGCAATGTTTTGAACATTTTTTGTGTTTACGGGGGCATTTTGGTCACTCATGCAATTATGGGGTATTTTGGTCTTATTCTAGTAATCAAGGGTATTTCAGTCTTTTTTAGGCAGGGGTACTTTGATCATTTTTTTATGTTTTTGGGGTATTTTGGTCATTTTCTAGGTTTTGGGGGGGTATTTCGGTCATTTTTAATGTCTAGGGGGGCATTTTGGTACATTTTAAGAAAATCCTCTTAAAAACGAAGGGGAGGAATATTAATAGGCCTTATTCCAGTGCTTTTTAAAGCACTGGGATAAGTCACTTACATAAGGAAAAGGAGTAAATGAGGACAGAGTGTAGGATTATCGGGTAAAAAAGGACGACAAGATATCGGAATCTTCTGAACTTTACTAACACTATAGTTCCAAGGTTGAACCATGCTTACGTTAAATAGAGTAATATCTTGGGTTTTGGACTTTGGGGTTAGTCATTGATGAGGTGAAGTCTGATCCAAGTTTGAATAAATAATATTAATACTAATAATATTAAGAAAATCTCTAAGAACACAAAATTTTATAGCTTCTTGTCATAATTGGGACATGGTAGAATGTTGATTAATGAAAAAAAAATGATAGATCCAATGTGCAAGAACTGGTTAACTATTCACAGTCTGCAAATCGAATATAATTTACCATTTAATCTATAAACTCATCTTCTATGCATTATTTTAAACTACAAAAACTTGAATTTAAACAATTTATTGATGATATGACTATTAATCTTTGACCACCTTTAATGTAAGCATGAAAAATATGTGAAAATAATGTAATTTAATGGTTGATTTGTCAAAATTCACATCGAATTAAAAAATATAGGACTGGGTATATGAAGATAATATAATCTAACAGTAGATTTGTCAAAATTCACATCGAATTATAAAATACAGGATTGGGTTTGAGTTACACCTGACATAACTCTAAAAAATGTTACACCACCCAATACCTTATTATTGAATTCATATTTTGAAAATTCAATCGTTGGATTACATGTTCTATATAGTCTTAACATGAATGCGAATTTTCATACCAATCAAATGTAATTTTCCATTTGATTTATAAACCCATATTTTATGCATTATTTTAAACAACTAAAACTTGAATCTAGACAATTGATTGATGACATCACTTTGATATTTGATCACCTTGAAATTTTGTGAGCAGGAAAAATATATGAAAATAATGTAATTTAATAGTAGATTTGTCAAAATTCACATCGAATTAAGAAATATAGGGTTGGGTTCAAGTTACACTTGACATAATTCTAAAAAATGTTAAACCACCCAATAATTTCTTATTGAATTCATATTTTGAAAATTCAACTGTTAGATTACATGCTCTATATGTTCTTAACATGCATGCAAATTTTGATGCCAATCGGATGTAATTTACCATTTGATCTATAAACTCATCTATTATGCATTATTTTAAACTACAAAAACTTGAATTTAATCAATTGATTAATGAAATGACAATTATTATTTGAAATTTTATAAGCATGAAAAATATATGAAGATAATGTAATCTAACGGTATATTTGTCAAAATTCACATCGAATTAAGAAATATAACATTGAGTTCTAGTTATACGTGTTGTAACTCTAAAAAATGTTACATCACCCAATAACTTATTATTGAATTCACATTTTGAAAATTTAACCATTTGATTACATATTCTATATGTTCTTAACATGCATGCCAATTTTCATACCAATCAGATGTAATTTACCATTTGATCTATGAACTCATCTTTTATGCATTATTTTAATGGAAAAAAAATTTTGTTCACTTTTGAGAGAGAGAGAGATATAGGATGAAATTCTTGAATTTTAGGCTACCATTTTGAATTTGAAAGTGCTATCATTTTTTTATGGGTACAATTTTTTAGAAAATAAGGATAGACCTTTTTTATATAGGATGTATATATATATATATATATAAATAGACTGTAAACAAAAGGTTCATCTAAAGAATACAAAGTGCTATATGTTTATGCATTTCCTTTTATATTTCTTTGAATTTAGAATAACTTTTATCTCCAAAAAAATTAATATTTTAATGATTTTTTGCGAAGGTCAATCGTGGCCCCGTAAATAATATAGTATTAGTAAGGGCATATTTTTAACCCACACAAAAAATAAACTTTTTGCAAGGGATTTTTATTGTCCCTCATAAATAATTTGGTGGAAACATTTCACTCCAAAAATTTTGACATTTTAATGATTATATGTGAAGGTCGATCCTAGATCCTCACAAATAATTTAGTATTAGTGACGGTTTTTTTTTAACTGTCACAAATAATACACTATTTGTGAGAGATTTTTAATTGTCTCTCGCAAATAATATGATGGGAAAATTTCCCGCCAAAATATTAGTATTTGTGACGGTTAAAACACATAATTGCGACAGCTTTTTTTGTTGGTCACAAATATTTCACATTTTACCAAGTATTTATGAGGACTTTATTTTACCATCACGAATAAGATTTTTAAGAGGGTTTTTTAGGTCCATCAAAAATTCTTGGTCGCTAATAAGCATTTTTCTTGTAGTATAAGAAGATTGATCTTCAAGAATGCTTGAAAGCATTGTAAAAAAATCATCCTGGCCTCATGGTTGGATGCAAGATTGGTGTTGGTAGGAGAGGACTATTGTTCTAGCAGTAAGTTGCTATATCTTATCAATTGTGCTGCTGAATCATGTATTGTTTGTGATGATGAAGATAGCTGATCTGAGGAGAATATTGCATCAAAGATGGCTGAAGTTCATCCTTTGATCAAAGGGATGATATCATGTGGTCTTTGTCTTCCAGTGGTGCGGAGACCTTTGACAATGGCTTTGTTGGAGTAGATATTTATATTTGCTTATGTGTATTTTTTTAAAAAATTGCTTTGGTGATGCATTGTGATGTAATGTAATGTGAAGTATGTTGTAAGCTTATACAGCCATAAATGTTGTATTATATGTGATGTTTTAAAAATTAGTCTAGCCGTATGGACTTTGTTTTATATAATGACTTAAAACTGGAGCCGTATAGGCTGTGTTTCATTTAGCCATAAATTTCTTTTGTCAAAATACTTTTATTGTTAGAAAATTACTATTCTTAGACTCAAAAAATCAAAGTATGGTCATGGAGGCAATATTTATTTTTGAAATCACTTGCTAGATGCATGGCCATTTTATTTTGAAGAGATTCAACCATAGACATTGTTATCAAATTTGAATATGTGTAAGTTTGAAGTATGAAACATGTTTTGATCATTGAGAGATTGATATGCTTGAGCCAAAATACAGTCATGGAAGTTAAACAATATATTTTGTAAAATAACTTATTGGACTCAAGATAGTTTATTTTGAGCATATCTAGTAATAAATGGTTGTTATTGTGAGTAAGTTTGAAATATAAATATCTATGTAAGAAAAGTATCTTGAAATAATTATAGTTTTGAAATAAACATAAGACATTCTTGTTTTAGAACAAAGATAATGCTTACTCTCTATTTCCGAAGTAGTTTGTATGAAATATGATGATTGAGTTAAGTATGATATAGCTCCAGCCATTTACCATTGATAGGTTCTGTGAGATTTTCGCCTTCCACCATGGCTAGACAATAATAATCACTATCATAAACCTCCCTTACAAGATAAATGTCTCTGGGTGTCGGGATGCTAGATTTATTGGGCTTTTAGATCAAAGCCCCAAGTGTGAGGTAGTTAACATCCTAGATGATACTCAAGATTCCAAAGGTTCCAATGATATGGTACATGTGAATTTGATGATTCTAGTAATACGATGCATGGGGTCACCATGGCTTTAGGGTGCATGTGGTTACCATCATGGCTTTGAATATGTGTGGGGCTACCCCAACTTTGATGGTGATAATAAAGCTTCTTTAAGGGATGACTACCAATCTATTTGGTTTAGCAAATGATTCTGAGAAACTTTCTTTTAGTGATTGGAATAAGATTGATGATTCTAGCTGTGAGAAGTTATTGAATTTCTTGGATGATTCGAGCTCCTATATTGGGATAGAAAATTTTCATGGGTTTTATGCCTACAAAATAGACAAAGCCCAATGTTTAAGAATCATAATGATGATTTAATTAAGTAATATATTTTATGTAATATTTTTGATAAACGATCGCAATAATGTTTGAGATAAAGTCATATATATTTAGTGTGATAACTTTGATTGTATGTGATATAGTATCAAAGTAATTTGTATTAAGTGGTATAGTGATAGTAGAGTAACATATACAATATAAATTTAAAGATAGTAATGTGATGACTTATCTTGGATAGTTCATGGCTCCAGCCGTATGTCAGTGAATTTATGGCAATCCAGCAGCACAATCACATGAGTACAGCAGTGGAAAGTCCATATGCCATGATAAATCTCTCCATGTCTTGACATTGAGAGCATGTATCACCAAGTTAGGATCTAAACTGAGCATCATGTTGTACTCCTAAGCAAAGATGTCAATGTACTTTTTATTAGATGAAGAAGGTATGTTAGGTACTGTTAGAGGTTCCTTAAATGGTTCAGCTATACCATTGGACAAGAATTCTTCTTCCATTAGATGTGTTCTCTTCTGGATACAACCGTAAGTTTTCATTCAATCTAGGACCCTTTTGTTTGAGGCACCTAAGCCTTACATATTTTCATGAATAACAATGTACGCCACCATTTGGTAGGTGGATCTATTCACATTGCGGCTATGATCTGCTATTGGATGCTTCTTTGTACTTTATTTTCTTTTCTTTTGGATCAAAAATTGCTTTTAAACTTATTTTGGGATTATGCTTGATGTCCCTTCAATTTGGCAGTGGAGTTTCAATGAGACTTGTGATAGAACTTTCCCCATATGAGATAAGTTCATCATAGAGACTAGTTTCATTATATAAGCTTCGGATGGATCAAATGGAGTGAGATTAGCCGGGATGTTTGTCTAGCATAAGTTCCAACAGTGAGAGAATGTGTACCAAATTCAACAATAATTGATACTGAGGCTTTCAATGCTGCTCTCCTTGACTCCTCTTTGAGCCTCGATTGTTTGAACAAAATAAGGCCTCGTTAAGGAGTGGAGACAACTGTTGGTAGCATCTTCGAGGTGTTGGACATCATTCCAAACATGAATGCCTACCACTAACATGACATTCCCTTCATTGTGTTGTGACAATGGGTTTCGTTGGACCTCTTACCCTTTTGTAAGGTCAATGGTTCCGCTTGCAACCTCTTTATAAAATATATTTCGGAATGCTTTTAGATCCAGTGATGCACATGTTGATGGAGTCAACAATGTAATGGATTTTGCTTGTCTTCGAGAATGAGCTCTTGGTTAGGCTTGTATGGCTTAAGCACCCTGTAGGCATCCATCAAAAATTGCATTCATCTCCTCATCAGTGCATAGAGTAGGAAGATAGCTTACTTTTTCACTTTCATTGTCTCTTTTTGCTTGATTCCAATAATTAGTTCTCTATTAGAGATAATGAGAGCTCGAGGAATGCTCCTTTTAGGGCTCTCTAGTGGTGAATGATTTTACTGATGTAGCCGTCTTGTGGGCCTTTTGGAGCAGTGGACCAGATCGAAGGGATATCAAGATTTTCCAAGTATGCACAATAATGATTTAGCATGTCATTGATGAAGGTTTATGCCTCTCATACTACTTATTAAAACCAAGAGCGGTATCTTTAAGCCGATGGATGCAATCAATAAGTCTTTTGGAAGGCTTTTGCTTGGTGTTGTGGGTGATAATGTTGATTTCTCTCTTTCATAGGAAAAAAAAAAAAAAAACATTGAGTAGAAACTTTCAAGCATATTGTCCCACGTGGCAATGGAATTGGTTTGAAGTGTTGCATATCAAGTATATGCATGGTTGGTGAGGGGCTTTGAGAATCTCCTTAGACAAAGTTCTTCGTTCTTTGCATGAGGACCCATACAATTCAAAAACTTGTTGTCATGTTCTAAAATATCTCCTTTCCATCCACCATATAGGGAGTGGAGGTAAGAGCTTCATACTTCTCTAGGCATGGATTATTGAGCAACTTAGTTTGATATGGTGACTTACGGACAAAATGATAGGGCATCTTTTGGAAGTTTGTCTCTTTCTCTTTCTAGCAGCATAATGAGATCAAAGAGAGTGGCGAACTGCTAAGAAGAGGTGTTTTGTACACTAGATGGAGAATCTCCAGTTGTTGACCTCTTCTCTTTTTGATCAAATTATTATGGTTGCTTTTGCGGATTACGAGCTTTCTTCAAGGGGCTTAGATGACTAAGGCTGTTATTGCTAGAATTTAGTGTCAGGTATGGCTATGGTATAGACTGTTATTGCTAAAATTCAGCATCAAGTATGGTTGGATAGTGTAGACTGATACTGCTAGAGTTCAACATTAGGTGCAGCTGTGGTGCAGACTATTACTTCTAGAATTCAGCATCAGGTATGACTAGATAGTGCAGGTTGTTACCGTTGGAGTTTAGCATTAGGTGCAGCTATGTGGTGCAAACTGTTACTGTTGGAATTCAACATCGAGTTTGGCTAGATAGTGCAGACTGTTACTGCTAGAGTTCAGCATCAGGTGTAGCAAGGTGCATATTGTTATTGTTAGAATTCAGCATCAGGTACGGCTGGATAATGCAGACTGTTACTGCTGGAGTTCAACATCAGGTGCAGCAAGGTGTAGATTGTTACTATTGGAGTTCAGCATTAGATACAGCTAGATAGTGCAGACGGTTACTGCTAGAATTCAACATTAGGTACAGCTGGATAATGCATATTGTTATTGCTAGAGATCAGCATTTGGTGCAACTGGGCAGTGAAGGCTGCTACTTTTGAAATTTGGCATCAAGTGCAACTATGGAGTGCTACTGCTAGACTACTGATATTTTGAGTTCCTTATTGCTGGATGTTTCGCAACTTAGGAGGCATGAAAATTCTTCATTTGTAGTGGACTCCCCAATTGAGTCGCTAGAATGTTGGGGGCGTTTCTTTCATTGCTCACATTATATTTGGGAAGTTAAGACTGGGACTCAACTTTAGGCTTAGAACATGGCCCAAAGGCTATCGGTGAAGTGTGACAGGCCCATTTTACTCAATGTACAACAGTAGTCTAGCAGTAGATGTCTGGAAAATTAATAAATGTATTTGCATGGTAAAAATTATGCATTTCTTCCATAGTTGGTTAATATAAAAGTGTGCCCGTTATAACAAATATATAAGAGGAAAAATGGTCCAATAGTGAATATGACAGACCTCTAGCGGTAAGTTTGATTAGTCAATAAATGTGTTCACATGATAAAATATCATATAGTTTCTTTATTATTATCAAGTCAACATAAAGGAACACTTCCATAGTATCCAAGACATTATGGCTTTTATCATAATAACAATAAACAAGGATTAAAGGCTTCATAATTACAAGTAAAAGAGGAAAAAATATGATGGAATTAAGGGAGAAAGAGAGTGTCCATCTAGTGTAGCAGATGTTTAAACAAGATCTCCATATGCCATATCATGCCCATAATGATGAATATATGTGTATAGTAAGTGATGGGAATGACTTTATGGAAAGTATGAGTGAATATATGGAAATATGGAAGAGAGATGAAGTGGTGTTTAGCCATTTTTTTGTATGGTGTAAAGAGGGGCTGTTTATGACTATTTTCAGGTGCTGGGATTTTCTGAGAAGATGGAATGTGATGTTTATGGGTAAGTGTATATGAGCATTTATGGACTAAAGGCTAGTTTCTGAAATAAGGGACAAACTTATGGGCTAAAAATAGCATGATGGGTGAGGAATTTTTATGATAAGGGATTGATTAGCAAAATATAAAAAGGACTAGGTCTGACAGCAAAAAAACCCTAGAATATCGTTTCTAGGATTTGGCCCAAAATGGTGAGACTTGCTTTTTGGGTGTTTTGCTTATTTAGGTAATGTAGCTAGAGGCTAAGATGCTCCTATTCTAGGGTTTTTTTTCATGGACAGCGATCGGAATCTCTTATTGAATGCGAACCGCAATTTGTATCACAATTAATACATCCTAGTGTTTTTTTTTTTTTTTTTTTTTATCATAAATTTAATTAATGGGACCCACAATTATGCGAGAGGTGAGAGTACACATTTATAGTACTCTTAGAGTACTCAATAATTACCCATGGTAATACATCTTGATAAATTCCATAATTAATATTATTTATTAGTATTTCATTGCACTACAAGGAGGAGTCAAACCATATGCAAATCTTGGCTAGGCAACCAATTCAAGCCACACAGCCACAAAACAAAGTCAATTAATCTCTTGTTATAATTAATTATCAATATATCTATATCTATATATATATATATATATATTTCTTATTATAATTGGGTGACATGTAAGGACTCTATTAAACATGTCAACAATTCTCATTGAGTGATGCTAGGAATGTACTTTTCCCACACTCAAATTCACACCAGGTTTATGTGTAACTTCTGATTGGATTTCAACACTGTCACACTGGTCCACCATTTGTACTAGAAAAAGTTGATATCCAATCAAGAGTTGACACATAAGCACAGTGCGTGAATTTGGGTGTGGGTGTCTCTAACATTACTCTCATAATGAGTAGTATCATAGTAAGAGCAACGTCAAAACATGTTTAAAACTAGTATAGACTCAATTAATACATACTGTTGGGTTATAGATTGACCCCGGTTAATTAATTCAATTACCCAAACTGATTAATTAGGTCAAATTACATGCAAATTGTGGAGGCATACAAAATTCACCAATAAACTAAAGTGCAGCAGAAATTAAATTGACATGGTGATTTATTGACAAATGGGGAAAACCTCTTATAAGGTAAAACCCCTACTGGGTGAGTTTCAAGTCACTACTTCCAAAAATCTACTAATCAATAATCAAATGATAAGTATAAGAAATCTTATTACTACCTAGGTCTATCGCAAAATATCAAACTACAATTGAACCTTCATCTGAATACCCAAATGTACTTGATATTATAGAGAATTCTTCCTTTGCATGGATCCTAATATGTGTCTAACTTCCCAACAAATGATGTTTGTTGTTGGATGCAAAGTTCTTCACTTCAAAGGATGTTGAAGATGTGGAAGTACTTAGTTACAAAACCCTAAAGCGGATAAGAACGCAGTACCTTCTCCAAGAATATATGAATTCTCTTATTTGAGTCTTTGTGTCTTTGATGACTTTAAAAAATTTTACATCCTCTAAGAGTTTAGTGAACAAAACTCTAGCAATCCAAGTCATCATCGATCAAAATTCTTAATTGAGAATTCTAGATCTGCATAGCTCGATAAATCGAGAGGTGTTGAGCTTGTGTCAAGAATTCTTCATTAAGTCTCGATAGATGCTTGTGTTGAGACTAGTATCAAGCTTCACTATTTTAGCTTTTCTTCACTTGTTTCTTGGATCAATCTTCATGTTTTCAATGATATAACTTGTTTTGACTAATCAAAACACTTCTTGATATCCTAAACACATTTTAGATTTACCCAGTTACAAGCAAAGTGAATTTTGTCAAAGGATACATAGTAAATATGACCCTAACACATTGTAAAATTTGGAAAGGCCAAAATGAAACTTACCATAAAATTTAAGGACCAAAAGTATTGTTGGTGCAATCCAATAAAAAAATTACAAAAAAAAAAAAAAAAAATCTATTTAAAGAATCTCAACACAATTGGACAGAGGATCAAATTCTCATACCTCTTTCCTTCATCTTCCCTTGTACGCATGTGGCCCATTTTTTTCTTACATTATACTTAAGCCCATTAAATTTCCACACTTATAAATCAATAAAGAGCCTCTATCCTTATCAAGGTGAGATTTCAAATTTGATCACACACTAACTCCTCCTTTGCCGTTTTAAACTTCCATATCTTTTTAATAAATTTGCCAACAAATCCTATGTGATATGCTATTATTGATGGATAAAAAAGTTATGTTAATGATAGGCTCAGATTATAACTAATAACAGTCTGGCATCTAAGATTTGTTGTACAACTATTGTAGACATAATATACTAAAATCCCTCTAACTACATCTACAAGAAAAAAGTCTACTAGCAAGGATAAAATGCCCTCGCAGAAATTCAAATATCGTCGCAAAAGGTTATTAGTGAGGGCATATGGCCCTTGAAGGCCATCGTATTTGCTCTTGTTACTAAAAGAGATTTTACGACCATACCTTCGCAAATATATAATTTACGAGAGCAATCTACCGTTGTTATTGAACAAATTTGCCCTCACAAATATATTACCAAACGACGAAAAAAGTCGAAGACTTATTTTTAGCAAGGGAAAGCAATCGCCATTAATAACTATTTGTGAGAACTTTCATACCTCAATTAATTATTTGCGAATTCTAAATTGACGACATACTTTTTAGGGACAAATAGTGTCATCACTAAAATTTATTTGTGAGGGCTTTTGACCTCTCACAATTAGCTAGAAATAATAATGATGACGTTAAGCTGTCATTTAAAACGTTTTTGCAAGGGCTTAAGTGGCATCGCTATTCTATAAATTGCGAGGGACTTTGTTGACACTATAAAGTTATTTATGACCAAATTTTTATGTTAGTGATAATATTTTAAATATTTTATTATTTATTTATTTATTTATTTTTAGTTTATTTTATATCATTTTTGTTTAACTATCCTGTTACAATAGTACAATGATTACTAAAAATTGATCCATTGAAATATAAAAATTCTTGTAAGTTCAAACTTTAAAATATAGAATACACAAAGAAATCCTAAAATTAAACCATGACATAAAAATATTGTTTTAAACAACTAGAATTATGAAAAGATCTATATTAGTTTTCCTCTAGGTCACCCTCCAAGTTGCTTTTGACCTCCATGTTAATGTTTGAGTTGTCCTCTTCTTCTCTGCCAGCACCATCCTTAAAATAAATAAATAAATAAAAAGGCATTAAACATGAGTTAAAATGAAACAATTAAAGTGAATTTGTATTAGTATCAATGCTTCAATAAATAAGTACACATATTACTATATCAAATATAATCATATAATATATCACAAACAATAGTAATAACTTTTTTTTTTAATTTAACAATAATAATAACTTAATTTGATTACTTAAACCACTATCAAAATTAAATATAAATTAAAATAATATAACAATTGTGAAAAATGTAAACCACAAATAATGGTTAGAGAGAGTGCAAGAGAGATAGAGAGAATTTATGAAATGTATTTCAATTATACTCACTCCTCATTCTCCATTCATCCATCTACCCACCATCTTTTTTCAAAAGGGTGTAGGAATGAAAGAAGGACCATTCTGTCAAATGAGAAGCACGATTAGAATTTTCAAGATATAAAATCATTTGTACATGCACAAGTTTTATGAAAATGATAGTACTCTTTAATCTAAGATGCATTGAATCATTTACCTATTAGGTTAGCTGCCTCACTTGTTTGCAATAACCGCTATTTTATCTATGGTTTTCCTTTACTAATTATTCACTAATTATGCAATACCTCCCTCCCCCAAAAACTTCTCATAAGTGCAATTTATCCTAAGAATGGATCATTCAAACTAGTGCTTGTATTGGACAAATGAACTTCCACTTATTTTTTAGTTTCTTTTCATCTAATATTCAGAAATTTGACCAAATTTTCACAAAAAGCTCAATCTCGGTCACGGTACACATCTTTATTAAATGGGCAAAAATATAGTATTAAACCCAAAAAAAAAAAAAAAAAAAAAGTTAGCATATAGATATAGCTCTGTCATATTCATGTTCAGCACCATCCTAAAGCCATTAACTAATTAGCGTCCACAAATCTCTTAATTTATTTATTTTTGACTCTCGGGTAATTTTTACAAACATTTGGCATGCATACTCTGCCTCTATGGAAACAACAAAAAAGACATTAGCAAAAGACCCTTGTAGAACCAATTTGATTACTAAGATGAAACATAGAACCAAAAGTAGTATGGTATTATAGTAAAGAGTAACAAACAAAGAGGGGTTGATAAGGTTACCTAGATGAAGAAAGATTATTGAGTTTGGCAGTGGCAACCTCGTGGGTTCTTAGTTCTTTGATGAGCCCCACTCCGATGCTATACAAGCCTATTATTATACTAATATATAAAATTAGTAGAACAGTAGAGTGCCAATCAATGGTAACATTGGTGTTAGGACATATATGTTTTAACTTGTTTAAGAACATATGTCACTTAGTTATGTAAATTGGCTAATCCTTTGACAAAACGCACTCTGCTTGTAATTGGGTAGTTCTAGGTATTTTTAATACTTCAAGAAACAATGTTTCAAGGTCAAGTGTTGAAGTCATCAAGTTTGTCCAAGAGAAAGCAAGTTGAAGTGCAGAATTTATAAATCTCGACACCGCTCGACAGCTACCTCGACACCTGCTATCTGTCGAGATTTAAAAAGTCAGATTTCCAATCTGATTTTCTTGGGATCCGTGAATATGTTTTTGGGCCTTCTTTTCTTCTAACCCTAAACATATAAAATGATTATTTTAAGAGCCGTTTTGGGTGACACAAGTTGCGTGATCATTGAGCAATCTCTGTTTAAGCAAATTGTGATCAACAGACGAAGTTCTTAACCTACTTCATCTTCCATCAAGAAGTTGCTGTGTATTTGCACCATAGGGTTTTGTAACCAAGCATCTTCCTACTATTCATCATAAAGGATGATCTGAAGAACTTTGCAGCCAACCATTCTTCCTTAGTTGGTGTTCTGAAGTCGCGTACTTGGATCCGCGCATTGGTTAGTCACGTACTTAGGAGCCGTACATCAAAGGTGGAGACTGTCACTACAAATCAAGTCAATTGGGTATTGGGGTAAGAGTTCAACTGTAGGTTGGTAAGGTACTTGGGATTCCTTTACTTGTAACCGCTTGATTTGATAATAGTGGAGTTTCGGGAGTGGTGACCTGAAAATCACCCGGTGGGGTTTTTGCCATTAGGGTTTTTCCCATTCGTAAACAAATCACCGTGTTATTTATTTTCCACTGCATATTTAGTTGATTGGTGATTTGTTTGTGCTTCCATAAAAATTGCATGATTAATTGATTAATTAATTACTTGGCTAAATTAATTAATTAGGGTTAATCACAAGGGGTCATTCAGATTGTGACCTATCAATAGGCTTGTCCATGGGTTTAATAAGAAAAGAAACTCAGCATAATAAAAAATAACTCACAAAATTCACAACATATTCTGCATCTATAGTTTCAAATACCGAACCAATTTTAGAGAGCTGTAAGTAAATTCTACCTCATTGAATTCAACACTCCCACACAATTTATCATCCAATTTGTACCTCAAGTTGTGATCATATAGAATTGAAACTGTCTTAAAATCACCTTGGTTCTTCAAAAGCGCCATAAGAGAGAGCCTTCAATCATAGTCCACATCAACTCCTCTTTGCTTCAAGAATTCTTTGGCCTCTGCAATGTCCTGTGCAAAAAGAATTTACAATGGTTATGCAAACCGGAACTTCCTAGAACAGATTTAACCCAATGGTTATGCAAACTAGAAATCCTAACCATCACTTTGTTGC
Source organism: Quercus suber (assembly GCF_002906115.3). Lineage (NCBI taxonomy): Eukaryota > Viridiplantae > Streptophyta > Magnoliopsida > Fagales > Fagaceae > Quercus > Quercus suber. The sequence continues at coordinate 453,652 of NW_027069610.1, forward strand.
CTTATCCTCTGACCAAAAATTCTAACAATGCTAGAGATCCACAGTTTAAGTAATGTAAAATCCTAAGCTTGACACACTTATGTTCCACAACATGGTGATCCAAAACACTTTCGAGTCACTTATAAGTCAATAAGTAAGCCAATTAAGTATCAGGGAAACATAACAGAACAAAAACCAGGGCAATTGAGTTGGTTCACTGCAAGGAGAAAAAGGAAACTCAACTTTGATAGCCTCTTTCAAATTGACTAAGAGAGCTTCTTCTTTTTTCACTTGAAAATGGGTAAGGAGGGGCAATTGCCTCCTTTACCTCTCCAAAAAGGCTTATCCTTCCCCAAAAAGAAGAATCCTCTTCCCCCCAATATCAACTCTCTTTTTTTTCCTCAATTATTTCCACAATTTTGTAATAGCTCTTTTAGGATTTTTACAATAAACATAGATTTTGAATAATTGGAAACATCAGCCAATACAAAAAGAGAAAATGCTGAATACTATTTAAATGGAAAAAAATGATTTTGTTGATGAGTATTGTAACTTCTGTGCCATGTGATTCTGTGAACAGACAAGAGTTTGACATTATAGATAAAATTAAATAGGTAGGTTAAATTAGATCAGATTTTTTGCTAAGTAAAAACTAGAAATTAACAATTAGATTACATTTAAGATTTTAATGCATATTACTCAAAAAAAAAAAAAAATTATTCTAATGCAAATCTTCCACAGTTCCACTATTTAATCTAGCTCTTAACACATGCAGTGTATATACACAAATAAAATTTCCTTAGACAATCAAAGAAAAAACAACTAGCCAATTACAAGAAAAAATCATCATTGAAAACAATATAAGGGTTTTCTTAATATATAATGGAATTATATCATAGTAAATACTATTAACACATCCGTATCCACACTGCCGACCATGATTTGCTTAACCAGTCCAAAGAAAAGAACATGGTTGGAAAGTACGCCTTGGATTTTATGGTCTGATAATCACAGCATCGGCATTCAAAGCAAAGCATATTCAAATACAACAAGACCCTCTAGGAACTTAATATCCATTGGTGGGGACTGTATAAATCGAAAGTCAAGTACATACAGTGATATTTCAGATAATATGCCCAAAGAAAGGTGGAAATCATCTAACTATATAGATGACCAAAAAAAAGAATACCTTTAGAAAAGAAAAGAAGAAGAACTTACAGTGAGTGTGGGATTGAGAGATGATGTACTGAAGAAGACCAGATTGGTGGCAGTGGGTGGTGGCTGAGGTGAGAGAGAGTAGATCTATGGCGACAGCGGCTACAGCTAGGGCGATGGAGGTGACGGCGGCTAGGGCTAGGGAGGTGGCTAGGGGCGGCAGAGATGTGAGAGAGAGAGCTCAACAATGGTGAGAGAGAGCTCCGCATGGTGAAAATGAAAACGGGTTAGAGAGAAAAAAGAAAAAGAAAAAAAAAGAAAATGGAGTTGGATGGGAAAGGAAAAATGGGTTTTTAACTTTTAAGAGCTTGAGAAGGGGGAGCCGAATGAAAAGAAAGAAAAAAAAAATTAAAGAAAAAAGCTTTGGGCGAAAAAAAAAAAAAAAAAAAAAGGTTGGAAATGAAAAAAGAAAAAGTTTAGCTACAAAATTAATTGTAGACTTAGGCTACAAATTTACTCAATATCTTCTTATTGGAGGTGAATTTTGACAAATCCACCATTGAATTGCATCTTCTTCTTATATCATCTATGTTTGTAAAATTTCAAAAAAATTAAAGATCAATAGTTATGTCATCAATAAATTTTTAAATTGTAAGTTTTTGTAATTTAAAATTATGCATAAAATATAAGATTATAAATTATATAGTAAATGATATCTGATTGATACAAAATTGACATATGCATTAAGAGCGTAAAGAACATGTAATTCAACGTTAAATTTTCAAAATATGTAGTAATATTTTTTTATTGAGTGAGTTTATAGTCTAAGGCTACAACCAATTTTGTAGCTAAACTTTGTCCAATGAAGAATAGGGGGAATTTTGTGCGGCAATAAAAATATGGGGTGAAGCATATAACGATGTTGTATGAACATGTCTATGCAATACATAGATTAATTAATAAAATAAAAATGAAATAAATTAGATACAATTCACACATTTGAATAATTGGCCAAAAATAGATAATTAAAAATATTAATTATCTTAAGTCACATGTTAAAAGAAAAATATATAATTTCCACAATGAGCTAAGAAAAATATGTAATCCCTACAATGAGCTAAATCATATACAGTAAATTAAAATTTTTAAATTTAAGGGCTCTTGGCATTTGATTTGAGGAGAACTCGTTTCATAATAGGTCTACTATTAAACCACCCAATAATGTATTACTGAATTCATATTTTGAAAATTCAACCATTGGATTACATGTTCTCTATGGTTTTAACATGCATGCCAATTTTTGTGCCAATCGGATGTAATTTACCATTTGATCTATAAACTCATCTTTTATGCATTATTTTAAACTACTAAAACTTGAATCTAGACAATTGATTGATGACATCACTATTGATATTTGATCATCTTGAAATTTTGTAAACATTAAAAATATATGAAGATAATGTAATCTAACGGTAGATTTGTCAAAATTTCACATCGAATTAAGAAATATAGAGTTGGATTCAAGTTACACCTGACGTAATTCTAAAAAATATTACACCACATAATAACTTATTATTGAATTTATATTTTGAAAATCTAACCGTTGAATTACATGTTCTATATGATCTTAACATGCATGCCAAGTTTCATGCCAATCGAATATATTTCACCATTTGATCTATAAACTCATCTTTTATGCATTATTTTAAACTAGGAGAAATTGCAATTTACCCACCTGTGATTTGGCCCGTTTTAACAATGCCCACCCGTGGTTTGAAATTTGTCACTTAACCCACCTGAGGTGACCTCTGTTAGACCTCCGTTACCCACCTCAGCCCTTTTTGTTTAAAAATCCCCTTTACTATATAAGCCAAAAATTAGAATCCAATTAAAACACAATTAGAACCCTAAGGACTGAGCTCTCTTCCTCTCCCTACCTTCGAACCCTAAAAAATCCCATTAGCCTTAATCCCTTTCCCTCTGTACTCCGATTGCCAAAGTGAAATCCTTCCCCGAACACTTGCAAGCAAGGAGGAGTGCTGAAGTTTGAGTTTTCCTCTNGATACTATGTATGATATTAAGTGTGACATTATGCATGACTTAATATTGTGTTAAATAAATTTGTTTTGTTATTATTATCTGAAATAATTGTAATATGAATATTCGGACATTATCACATAGTCCATGAGATGCATAGTATGTGATTTAGTTACAGAAAATATAAGTCACAAGTTATTTGTAAACTCAGAACTATAGTTTGTAGTCGGTGATGAAATTGGGCATTTCATCTGCAAAAACTATAACATATCAACTATGATGATTTATCTTGATCATGGAAATGGAGACTTCTAATTGATGTGTTGATATGTTTTGAGAGTTAAGACATATTGAATTGGACCGCTGCGAGATTTATTATTCTCCTAAGGACTGTCACATGAATAATAAATCTCACGACTTATATTTGCATGAACTCTTAATCTTGAGAAAATAATGGACTTGATCATGAAGTATAGGTAACTTTGATATATCAGGAGTGATATCTAAAGTAACGGTCAAAGCCTCAGTATGTTGGGTAGCCACATTTAGTGTTGATGGAACATATATTCTCAAGATGGAATTTATAGTCTCTTAACGGAGATATAAAATATTCCCTTGAGATAAGTTTAATAGGTTTGTTATTCAAAGAGTTAGGCCTAACCACTTTGGTAAGAAATTACTAAAGTATATATTTATGAAATTGGATTTCATAAATATATAATGAATAACTTAAAAGGATTAAACCATGTACTCAAGGATTAAGATGTAGTAATCTACAAAGTGGTAGTCCACATTTATAACTTTGTATTACTACGAATATTTTATGAAGGGGTTTGCATGTACAATAAAGTCTTGGGATATAATTTGTAGATAAGACCTAGAGTGCAACTATATTTATATAGTGATATTAAATATAGTTAATGGTAACTTTGGACTTATCAAGAGTTGACAGAAAAGCCCAAGGCCCATTGGAGCTTGTGTCTTATTGATCCCTTTTGGTCCCACTCCAAGCCACACACTTAAGCCCAATTGGAAAGGCCCAAAAGGCCAGTCCAATTAGATAATTGGTTAGATACAAAAGGAAAAACGTACAGAATTTTTAGAGAGAGAAAAATATCATTGTAAAATGGTGTGTATGTGAGTGTGAGTCACTCTTTAATTCTCCTTTTGTAACTGATTGAGAGTCCACACTTCTTGGGCGTCAGTGGAATTGGAGTGAAGATTAAAAGTATTCTCAAGTGCTTCGATCTTTGTTTTGAAATTCATCACTTCAAGGTACACTCTCTTATACTCGAATTTTGAAATTTACATAGTGCATGTTATAGATTAAGAATGAAGTAATTCCGTTAATTTTCCACTGCGTACATGCTTATTTCCATCAGCAACCACCAAGGAGGTTTGCAAGGCAGCCAGCCAGCTAACCAGGCAACCAATGAGCAAGCAAGGCAATCAACAAGTTTAGCAAACAAGAAGGCCAAGGCCAACCAGTCAACCAAAGCAGCAGACAACCAATAAATTAACAAGTGGGGTAGCTAGCCATTCAACAAGAAAGCCAACCACCCATCAAGCAAGTCAACTAGTCAACTAGTCACAAAAGCAACCACTGAGGCAGCCAACAGGCAAACCCTACACACAGCCAGCCCAAACATCTATTTTAGCTTCAAGCAGACCACCACCATCTGCAGCAGATTCAAGTAGACCACCACCAAGTAAAGTACCCACTGCTCAATGGTTCTCATGCAGCCAACCTATCTCTCATACTCCTAAGGAAAGATGGGACACAAGAAAACCTCTATCTCAGGTATATACACAAACACAAACACCACCCTTTATACTTACATAATTAGATCTTGATATGGAGTTTCTATGTATTTTACAGCCTCGAAAGGGGTTGGTACCACCAAGGGTCATTGGGAAAGGAGGTGGATTAAGAGCTGAGACATCTGGTGCAATGTTCTCAACAGGCAAAGGCAAAGGCAAGGACAAGGGCAAGGGCAAGGTCTTTAGGAAATGAAGATTGGAGAATGTGCAAGCAAAAACTTTACATTACTTTTTTTGTTATTATGGCAAAGACAAGGGCAAGGTCTGATAGTGGCATGTCACCATTTCTTTTTTTTTCTTTTTTTGTTATTGTGCAGAACTTTATACTGTAAAGTTATTTTGTTGTTGTCTTAGTGGGGACAAAACAACCTATTATGTAGATGAAATTTGGTAGTGTGTAGCCATTATTGTTTGGTGGAGTTCACTTGTTTTGAACAATGCTTATTATATATGTATGAAATGGTACTCTTGCTTAGATGAAACTTGGCAGTGTTATATATGTATGGTAGTATTATATATAGTGTTTAGCCATTAATATTTGGCAGTATTATATATGTATAGAATGGTCTTACTTTAAAACACACTTCTTTATGCTTCTTCAATTGATGTAAACAGAATCTTGTGGGGTGCATGTCCTTGCCTGCCTAATTGATGTACAACATACACAATCTTTATAAAGAATAACAGATTGCATACCTTATTCAAATTACAATATCACATTACATAAACAAGACAGCATTACATAAACAAGAACAAATTACATAAAGAAGAACACATCACATAAAGAACACATTGCATACTATATTCAAATAAACAACAACATTACATAGTGCCAAAAATATATGGAATGCACTTGTTAAAAGTGGTAGTACCCAAAATTATACAATAACTACAACAACTTGCCTTCAAGGCAGACACAATGGATTTGTTCCAAATTCTTCCATCCTACCAGAAAACGCATAAAAAATAGCAAAAAACCCCCATGACACAAGAAGTGCAAATTTGTACTTTTGTAACTTCTCTTTAGCTATCCTCTCTCTCACCCTAGCTTTTTCTTCCCTTCGCTTGGCTTTGTTTTCCCTCTCAATAGCTGATGTTTCCCTATTACTAGCCTCCTTTTCCTTTTCCTCTGTAACTCTTGCTTGATTCTTGTACATACTAAATCTTGCAAGGACAATGGGTGTAACTTCAGATCCACGCTTACAGGTTTTGCCATCCAATTACCTAAAGTATTTACAAGTAGGTTCATCATCCTGCAAACAAAATCAAATTAAGGTTATTCATAAAGCCAACAAAACCAAAAAACCAACAAAACCAGAAAAAAGTAATAATTAAAAAAAAAAAAAATGAAACCTAACTATTACTCACCACATCATAGTAGCTACACCCATAAAACCTTCTCCCAAAATTAATCAAAGTCAAAACAATGCGTAGCAGACAATGGTCAGCAAAGCATGAATGGTGACTAGAACCGGAGTAATAGCTTGAAGAAGACATGTTCAGATTTCACTTTGGCAATCGGAGTACAGAGGGAAAGGGATTTATGAGGGTTCGAAGGTAGGGAAAGGGAGAGAGCTTGGTCCTTTAGGGTTCTAATTGCGTTTTAATTGGGTTCTAATTTTTGGCTTATATAGTAAATGAGATTTTCTAATGGAAATGGCAAATATAGGTAACGGGGGTCTAACAGAGGCCACCTCAAGTGAGTTAAGTGACAAATTTCAAAACACGGGTGGGCATTGTTAAAACGGGTCAAACCATAGGTGGGTAAGTTGCAATTTCCCCTTATTATTATTTTATTTAGGATTATTTTTCTTTATTATTTGGTTTAAAGGGGCTTTAAAATGCCACAAACCCTAAACCTAATTTGATACTCTAGTGGTTTGACTACTCCTTCTATGGTTGCTTCTTTCTCTTTGGTAATTTTTTTTTTCTATGATTTTTCAACGAAAAATATTGTTGTTAATTTATTGACTTCTAGGAACATTAGGCCACTGTTAGCAAAGTCCAAGTTTTGCTTTCACCCTAGAGTTGCCATAGTCAATGCAAGACTAAAGCAGCCACTGTCATCTAAATAATAAATCACTGACACGTTTTGCATGTTTAGTTAGGTTATGAGTATAAGAAAAAATAACAGAAGTGAAAGAATCAATATACAATTTAGCATCATAAATAAGGAGACCAAAAGATGCTGAGTATTCATCGTCACTCTTTAGAGCTTCAATCACCCTCAAGGTTGATGGAATATAATATGTTGGGAAATTTAGACCCCGGTTGATAGAATTAACAAGTTTTAAACCCAAGTTGTTAATTAGATTTATTACGAATAAACTTTGTTAAAACAAATAAACATCAATATCATATCAAAATCATGCAGCGGAAATAATAAATAAGACAAGATATGATGACCCAGGAAAACTAATGAAACCAACCAGTTTCACAGTAAAAAACCTGAGGGGAAACCTTCCCAAAAAGCAATCCACTATAGTAAAGAGAAGTTTCAGATCTAGTACAAAACTTTTGTCCCTAGACTTTACAATCCCCGTAGATGAACTCACAGCAGAAACCTTCTACCGCTTCAGAACCTCTGAACTCTTCAATATATGAACGCCACCCTTTGATGTTGCACGGATCCCAATACGTGACTCACTCTTTTGCACGAATCCCAGTACGTGACTCACTTACCAACTTAAAGAAGAAGAATGTTGGCTGCAAAGTTCTTCACTTCATCAATAATGAAGATCAAGAAGCACTTGGTTACAAAACTCTAAGGCGTAAAGACGCAGTAGCTTCTTTCAGAGAGAATAAGGCATCAATCACCTTTTGCATATGTTCACCTTGTATTCTCTTATGTGACGGCCTCTAAAATAAGCCTTCTATAGGTCTAGGATTGTGAGAAAAAAAACCCTACTCAAATACATAAGCCTGGCCCAAAAATCAAAATCTTATTTTTTGTAACCTCGACAGATAGCAGCTATCGAGCAAGTGTCGAGGTTTAATGAATCTCAACAGATACAGCTATCGAGGAGGTGTCGAGAAGGTGTCGAGGGGACAGAAACTTTCTCGATCGATCGACTAGCTATCGAGAAGCTATCGAGATTGCGATAAGAATCAGCTGAAGAGCTCGACAGGTAGCCAGGTGTCGAGGAGGTGTCGAGAAGCTATCGAGCTATCTATCCGCAGGTGTCAAGCTATCTGTCCAGCTTTATTGAACACCTTTTCTTCACTTGTTTCTTGGTCCAATCTTCATGGCTTTAATACTAGACTTGAACAACATGTTTCTTCAAGTATTAAACACAACTTAGATCTACCCAAATACAAGTAAAGTACGTTTTGTCAAAGGATTAGCCAACTACATAAAATATGTCCTTAACATAATATAGCCCAATATCTTGAGCGAAAGATAGAGCTTTCATTGTAGCCAAAGACTACACATTTGCTACTGAAGGAGGAAGCTAAAACGAAGCCAAGATTATCGGGATATTTGCCATCTAGCATAATCTTCAGAGACTATTTTGTTAGTAAGCACGGTTTTGAAATCGTTTAGGAAACTAGTATCTCAAGTTCGTGAAGCTCGAGTTCGGTGACAAACTCGAGCCCCAAAGACTCAAGTTCGGACTGCTAAGGTGGAACAATTTATCCATGTGGAACTTAAGTTTCTTAGACTCGAGTTCTATAAAACTAGAAGTAGAAGAACCAAATACGAAGAAGAATTGAGAAATAAGACAAATGAAGAAAGACAATCAGCAAATCCGAAGAAGAATGAAGGAAGAGGAAGACGATCTGGAGCTTCAAAGAAGAACAGAGCAAGATGATCTGGCCGAAGAAGAGCAAGACTGTCTGGTTGGAGAAGAGGAAGAAGAAGAAGAATAGATGCTAGGAAAGAAAATGGTGGAACTCGAGTCTTAAAAACTTGAGTTCTACACGGATTTTTTTACACGTCAAATGCCATCACTTGCGTTTTGAGAATTAGAAACTCGAGTTCTATCTTGGAATTCGAGTTTTAAACACTCGAGATGCTAGTTTGCTAAATGATTTTGTAAACTAGACAACTAACTAAAATATTACAAAAATAATGCTAAATGTAAAAAAAAAAAAAATTCCAAAGATTATTCCAGATGACTACCCCAATCCAATCCCTGCCTCACTAGAGTCTTTGAAGTTTGAAGAGAGCACAGCACCATCAAAGTTAACTATAAGGTGGCGTTTGGTACGGGGGAATCCACATTACTCTTGGCATCCAGATTCCTAGGAATGTGATTCCTAGGAATCACATTCCTAAGAATGTAGTTATTCCTATGTTTGGTTTATTCCTAAGAATCTTAAATAAATTATTTATTTTTCTCATTCTATCCTTAGATTTGAATGTGAACTACCAAGTCATTTAAAAAAAAGGGGTTAAAATTGTCAATTTATAAAAAATACAATTTCCTTTAAGTTTGGGAATCTAGATTCCCACCTGTTTTAAAGGGAATCCACATTCCTACTGAGAGGGGTTTAAGGATTCCCCTGGCATCTGATTCCCTCGCATGATTTGCAACCAAACATGGGAATCTTTAAACATTCCCAGGAATCCTATAACATTACCCTGTACCAAACGCCACATAAAAGCCGAACTTGGGGGGATAGGAGTTGGGAAGGATCAGGTGTTGGCTGGGTTTGCTCGACCAAAATCGTCCAGGGCTTGTTGGGCATTCGGCCATACCTGTGCAAAAGGAGATCTGACTATACCAGAGAGATCAGATCACCATTGCAAAAATTTCCAAACTCATTCCATTATCAGTGATGTACTAGTACTACTAAACTAGCTAATTAATGAACTTGGAAAACTGGGTAGATTGGCGAAAATTCCATGCGGGGTCAGTCATATCCCCAGACACACGAACAAAACCACAGAGCATGTTAAAGTAGAACATCTTTAATTGGGATGGCCTTTGCATTGCTCACAGACATCTTCCAGATTAGTCTTGACTAGGAGGGATGGCGTTCTTGGAGGCCCACCATAAAATATTTCACACTTTGCTTGGTACTTCGACAATTGCATTATTATTTTGGAAAAAGTGCTACGTCTACAATATTTTTACAACACAACATTTTTACAATAAATCATAAGTGGTTAGTTGTTTTTGGGTATTTCGTAGTCCAATTTTTGAGTCCAAATAGAAAATAGAAAATCTTGGTATAAATAGTTGATTTGTTATTTGTTGTTTCATACTGTGGGGAGTAAAAGAATCTCTGTCCAGGCCTTAGGCCCAATAATTAACTAGGCCACGGGAGCGAATTGGGCCAAGCCTTTATGCTTGAAGGAGTTCCAAAGGGCAACAAGTTGTGAAAAAGAAGAAGCTGACCCATCCTCCACACCCAAGAAAGGAGAATACCAGGGAAAACTCTTCCCGTGGAGAGAGAGGGACAAGCCTTATTTGAGGCAAAGTGCACGGATGATCCACATGTAGCTCTCCGACAGTGCCCAAAACCGCGTGAAACTTTTGAAACATGTAAGAAGGTTAAAGGTGTTTACCTCTGCATTAATGACGGGGTTTTTACCTAACCTCTACTGCATTAAATACAAGTACGACAGCCTAAACAGTACAAACAACCCTCAAAAGTCAGAGTTCCAAGATAAAGGTGGGGAGGAAACCGATAAAGTTAAAGAAAATATCTCTGAGACTCAGGTAGGCAACAAGACAGCTGTAGTGATAAGAGCAAGAATTGAAGCTATAGAAGGAAGAGGAGAGGTAAAAGGAAAGGGGAGCTGAAAAAAGAAGAAAAAGGGAAGATAGAGAAGAAAAATCAATAAGAGGGCAAGAGAGAGAGAGTAAAAATAACACCGCAGGAACATGAGAGTTATCTATTGTATTCTCCAACGTGAAATTGTAATATTTGAGTTTAGAGAAATCAATTGCTTGAGTTTCTCATTGTGGAGTGTTTTTCCCTTATTGTTTACTTATATATAGGTTGTTTGAATAGTTTGAGAGAGAATCCGTGAAGAAACTCCCCGAGGACCAGTTTTTATGTCCCCACACATACTTTGCCGCACAAGACTAAAAAGAAATCAAGTTGGTTACTTGTGTTGTTTTAGTGAGCTTTTAACTTTTTTTTATATGACTAATTGAATGGTTTGAAATATTCTTTGATGCTATTTAAATTTTTATATTTAATTTCCATATGAATTGCAGTTTATTTATTTTTTTATGCTCACACTCTAATAAAAGGTTAGTGAAAGGGATTTAGTGGTTACAAGTTAACTGCACTGGTGAAATCAAATCAATGCAGACTATGTGGACAGATGCATTTACAGTTTTTTTTATAGCATTATTCTTGAGCAATCAAATTTATGCAAAGCTTTTTTGTGCTCAACCTTATACTTTTTAGAATTTTAGGTTTTGATTTGGAATAATTAAAATTTTTTCATGAAGGATTTTCACTTGGAAATCATATTGAATTGCATATTTGAGGTTTGAAATTACAAAATTAGGCAAGGTTGACAGATTAATTTTGAAGACAAGATAAAAATTGGATTATAGTTGGTAGGCTTACATCAAATAGACTTTTTTTGAGACGGTGCTTTAAAATTCTTTTATCTAGTCTTATAGAAGGTCAATTTTTTGACGAGGAAGTATACTGCTTTGGTTTGCAGTAAATGAGTTTTCACAGCTTAAATGGTAGTTTTTTGTTTGCTTTCTATGCTAGAATATGTTTATGAACTTTGGGGTTTGTAAGAATTACTTTTGAAGTTTGTGAAAGTATTAATTTATTGTGATGGAAATTGTAATGTAGAAAAAAATTTTGAATTTATATAAGAATGTTCTAATTGGTGTCCATTGCACTTCATTCTAGAGGATATTAGGATTCATTTTGATCTTGTGATATAGTTTATATGGTTTAAATTTTAGCTTAATTTTGGATCACCTTCAAACTTCAAAGTGTACAAGAAAATGTCTAAGCCAAAATGATAAGGGCCTAGGGCTAAATTTTATTTTCCAATCTGCTTTTTTGCCTTTATAACTAGATTAGAACTACGCAGTATCTAATGCCCTATATACTCCATTATAAGTTGTAAAAGAAAATTAGATATATGAGATTAACCATAGAATTTGTTTTATGATTTACCAAGATGGGTTGAATTCTTTTGTGTTATATTTGCTATGCAGTCTTTATTCTATGAAGTACGTTGATGAAAGTTTTAGAGTGAAATTTTGTAGAATTTTTTGTCAGTTTCTAGCTCTAAGGAAAGGTATGAAAAACAGAAAGTGTTTTGGGAATATAACTAACAGAACATTATAATTTAAAATGGCCAAATTATAAATTGACAATAACTTCTGTACAGAAAAACCACAATGATTAAATAATCAGAGAATGGAACACAATTTAAAATCAAGGCACACGTTCTAATGCTCGCTGCAATGCCCTTTTGATGCCATCCTGATCAAGCGATGTTGTTAGATGTATTTCCTGAACCTGAACAGACAGAAGATAAAAGGACTCTGAGTGTGAGAGAGAGAGAGAGAGAGAGAGAGAGAGAGAGAGGGTGGGGGGAAGGAAGCTTATCTATCCGCAGGTGTCAAGCTATCTGTCCAGCTTTATTGAACACCTTTTCTTCACTTGTTTCTTGGTCCAATCTTCATGGCTTTAATACTAGACTTGAACAACATGTTTCTTCAAGTATTAAACACAACTTAGATCTACCCAAATACAAGTAAAGTACGTTTTGTCAAAGGATTAGCCAACTACATAAAATATGTCCTTAACATAATATAGCCCAATATCTTGAGCGAAAGATAGAGCTTTCATTGTAGCCAAAGACTACACATTTGCTACTGAAGGAGGAAGCTAAAACGAAGCCAAGATTATCGGGATATTTGCCATCTAGCATAATCTTCAGAGACTATTTTGTTAGTAAGCACGGTTTTGAAATCGTTTAGGAAACTAGTATCTCAAGTTCGTGAAGCTCGAGTTCGGTGACAAACTCGAGCCCCAAAGACTCAAGTTCGGACTGCTAAGGTGGAACAATTTATCCATGTGGAACTTAAGTTTCTTAGACTCGAGTTCTATAAAACTAGAAGTAGAAGAACCAAATACGAAGAAGAATTGAGAAATAAGACAAATGAAGAAAGACAATCAGCAAATCCGAAGAAGAATGAAGGAAGAGGAAGACGATCTGGAGCTTCAAAGAAGAACAGAGCAAGATGATCTGGCCGAAGAAGAGCAAGACTGTCTGGTTGGAGAAGAGGAAGAAGAAGAAGAATAGATGCTAGGAAAGAAAATGGTGGAACTCGAGTCTTAAAAACTTGAGTTCTACACGGATTTTTTTACACGTCAAATGCCATCACTTGCGTTTTGAGAATTAGAAACTCGAGTTCTATCTTGGAATTCGAGTTTTAAACACTCGAGATGCTAGTTTGCTAAATGATTTTGTAAACTAGACAACTAACTAAAATATTACAAAAATAATGCTAAATGTAAAAAAAAAAAAAATTCCAAAGATTATTCCAGATGACTACCCCAATCCAATCCCTGCCTCACTAGAGTCTTTGAAGTTTGAAGAGAGCACAGCACCATCAAAGTTAACTATAAGGTGGCGTTTGGTACGGGGGAATCCACATTACTCTTGGCATCCAGATTCCTAGGAATGTGATTCCTAGGAATCACATTCCTAAGAATGTAGTTATTCCTATGTTTGGTTTATTCCTAAGAATCTTAAATAAATTATTTATTTTTCTCATTCTATCCTTAGATTTGAATGTGAACTACCAAGTCATTTAAAAAAAAGGGGTTAAAATTGTCAATTTATAAAAAATACAATTTCCTTTAAGTTTGGGAATCTAGATTCCCACCTGTTTTAAAGGGAATCCACATTCCTACTGAGAGGGGTTTAAGGATTCCCCTGGCATCTGATTCCCTCGCATGATTTGCAACCAAACATGGGAATCTTTAAACATTCCCAGGAATCCTATAACATTACCCTGTACCAAACGCCACATAAAAGCCGAACTTGGGGGGATAGGAGTTGGGAAGGATCAGGTGTTGGCTGGGTTTGCTCGACCAAAATCGTCCAGGGCTTGTTGGGCATTCGGCCATACCTGTGCAAAAGGAGATCTGACTATACCAGAGAGATCAGATCACCATTGCAAAAATTTCCAAACTCATTCCATTATCAGTGATGTACTAGTACTACTAAACTAGCTAATTAATGAACTTGGAAAACTGGGTAGATTGGCGAAAATTCCATGCGGGGTCAGTCATATCCCCAGACACACGAACAAAACCACAGAGCATGTTAAAGTAGAACATCTTTAATTGGGATGGCCTTTGCATTGCTCACAGACATCTTCCAGATTAGTCTTGACTAGGAGGGATGGCGTTCTTGGAGGCCCACCATAAAATATTTCACACTTTGCTTGGTACTTCGACAATTGCATTATTATTTTGGAAAAAGTGCTACGTCTACAATATTTTTACAACACAACATTTTTACAATAAATCATAAGTGGTTAGTTGTTTTTGGGTATTTCGTAGTCCAATTTTTGAGTCCAAATAGAAAATAGAAAATCTTGGTATAAATAGTTGATTTGTTATTTGTTGTTTCATACTGTGGGGAGTAAAAGAATCTCTGTCCAGGCCTTAGGCCCAATAATTAACTAGGCCACGGGAGCGAATTGGGCCAAGCCTTTATGCTTGAAGGAGTTCCAAAGGGCAACAAGTTGTGAAAAAGAAGAAGCTGACCCATCCTCCACACCCAAGAAAGGAGAATACCAGGGAAAACTCTTCCCGTGGAGAGAGAGGGACAAGCCTTATTTGAGGCAAAGTGCACGGATGATCCACATGTAGCTCTCCGACAGTGCCCAAAACCGCGTGAAACTTTTGAAACATGTAAGAAGGTTAAAGGTGTTTACCTCCGCATTAATGACGGGGTTTTTACCTAACCTCTACTGCATTAAATACAAGTACGACAGCCTAAACAGTACAAACAACCCTCAAAAGTCAGAGTTCCAAGATAAAGGTGGGGAGGAAACCGATAAAGTTAAAGAAAATATCTCTGAGACTCAGGTAGGCAACAAGACAGCTGTAGTGATAAGAGCAAGAATTGAAGCTATAGAAGGAAGAGGAGAGGTAAAAGGAAAGGGGAGCTGAAAAAAGAAGAAAAAGGGAAGATAGAGAAGAAAAATCAATAAGAGGGTGAGAGAGAGAGAGTAAAAATAACACCACAGGAACATGAGAGTTATCTATTGTATTCTCCAACGTGAAATTGTAATATTTGAGTTTAGAGAAATCAATTGCTTGAGTTTCTCATTGTGGAGTGTTTTTCCCTTATTGTTTACTTATATATAGGTTGTTTGAATAGTTTGAGAGAGAATCCGTGAAGAAACTCCCCGAGGACCAGTTTTTATGTCCCCACACATACTTTGCCGCACAAGACTAAAAAGAAATCAAGTTGGTTACTTGTGTTGTTTTAGTGAGCTTTTAACTTTTTTTTATATGACTAATTGAATGGTTTGAAATATTCTTTGATGCTATTTAAATTTTTATATTTAATTTCCATATGAATTGCAGTTTATTTATTTTTTTATGCTCACACTCTAATAAAAGGTTAGTGAAAGGGATTTAGTGGTTACAAGTTAACTGCACTGGTGAAATCAAATCAATGCAGACTATGTGGACAGATGCATTTACAGTTTTTTTTATAGCATTATTCTTGAGCAATCAAATTTATGCAAAGCTTTTTTGTGCTCAACCTTATACTTTTTAGAATTTTAGGTTTTGATTTGGAATAATTAAAATTTTTTCATGAAGGATTTTCACTTGGAAATCATATTGAATTGCATATTTGAGGTTTGAAATTACAAAATTAGGCAAGGTTGACAGATTAATTTTGAAGACAAGATAAAAATTGGATTATAGTTGGTAGGCTTACATCAAATTGACTTTT
Source organism: Quercus suber (assembly GCF_002906115.3). Lineage (NCBI taxonomy): Eukaryota > Viridiplantae > Streptophyta > Magnoliopsida > Fagales > Fagaceae > Quercus > Quercus suber. The sequence goes on from NW_027069610.1 coordinate 469,568, forward strand.
TTTGAGACGGTGCTTTAAAATTCTTTTATCTAGTCTTATAGAAGGTCAATTTTTTGACGAGGAAGTATACTGCTTTGGTTTGCAGTAAATGAGTTTTCACAGCTTAAATGGTAGTTTTTTGTTTGCTTTCTATGCTAGAATATGTTTATGAACTTTGGGGTTTGTAAGAATTACTTTTGAAGTTTGTGAAAGTATTAATTTATTGTGATGGAAATTGTAATGTAGAAAAAAATTTTGAATTTATATAAGAATGTTCTAATTGGTGTCCATTGCACTTCATTCTAGAGGATATTAGGATTCATTTTGATCTTGTGATATAGTTTATATGGTTTAAATTTTAGCTTAATTTTGGATCACCTTCAAACTTCAAAGTGTACAAGAAAATGTCTAAGCCAAAATGATAAGGGCCTAGGGCTAAATTTTATTTTCCAATCTGCTTTTTTGCCTTTATAACTAGATTAGAACTACGCAGTATCTAATGCCCTATATACTCCATTATAAGTTGTAAAAGAAAATTAGATATATGAGATTAACCATAGAATTTGTTTTATGATTTACCAAGATGGGTTGAATTCTTTTGTGTTATATTTGCTATGCAGTCTTTATTCTATGAAGTACGTTGATGAAAGTTTTAGAGTGAAATTTTGTAGAATTTTTTGTCAGTTTCTAGCTCTAAGGAAAGGTATGAAAAACAGAAAGTGTTTTGGGAATATAACTAACAGAACATTATAATTTAAAATGGCCAAATTATAAATTGACAATAACTTCTGTACAGAAAAACCACAATGATTAAATAATCAGAGAATGGAACACAATTTAAAATCAAGGCACACGTTCTAATGCTCGCTGCAATGCCCTTTTGATGCCATCCTGATCAAGCGATGTTGTTAGATGTATTTCCTGAACCTGAACAGACAGAAGATAAAAGGACTCTGAGTGTGAGAGAGAGAGAGAGAGAGAGAGGGTGGGGGGAAGGAAGCTACAATGAAACTTGCCTGCCTTCCAGCACGAGCAAGGAGAGTGAACTTCTGGTTAGTGGGTGGTGCCTACAATAATGCAACATGACAAAGTCGTAAACACTAAAATGAAGATGTATACAAACGAGATTATTTCATGTACACAAGTGTCTTACATTTGAAAGCCAAAGCTGCAGATCTTGTGAAACCACCCGTTTCTCAAACCCTTGTCTACTGATTCTCACATCATCTATACTATACCATATGCAGGAAAAAAATCTTACTCAGTTACTGAAACCAAAAATTCCTTCCCTTTACACAAAAATTCAAGAAGAAAACAGGCTAGCAAGTTCTGACTTATAGGCATCAAGGCACAATTCATTGTCTAAGCCAGTGATTGGGTTTGTGTGTGTGTGAGAGAGAGAAAGAGGGCATAAGTACCCACCAAATTTTATTTCTCCAAAGTCATAGCCCCAAATAGGCTTGTTTTCTGAGTCTACTCATCTAAAGAAAGTTAGCTTGATATGGAAATACGGGACCTAAAACCACAATAAATCAAGGTCTTAAAGGAGCCCCAACTGCCTTCTTACCATTCTTGGTCAAAAATCCAAGATACATCAGTTTGACCAACTATGAAACCATTAGTGAGTGATACTAACCAAAAAAAACAAAAAACAAAAAACAAAAAAGTTCTCAAAAACGGATTCTAGTTTAAATACATAGAACTGCTCTAAAAAAATAGCATAATCTCTCTATCTTCTTCACTGCATTTAGATTTGTGTTTCAAATGAAAAAAACTTTACAGGACTTAATACTAACAAAACTCATACCTATGAAAACTATGTCATAAAAGATAGCATAAATTTGATTTTGAGAAAGTTTTATTTTATTTAAAAAAAATTTCCCTAACTGTAACAGTAAGCAAATACGGTTCTTCTTCTTCTTCTTCTTCCTTTTGTGTGTGTGTGTGTGTGTGTGTGTGTGTTGATATTGACAAACATCCCTTCTTCTCTTAGGGATATCCCTTCTCTAGTGACTCTTCTCTGCATAGCAAAACTAAATCTTCAAAGGTTGCTAGCCCACTGACAAAATGGATCTAGCAATATTTACAAAAAAAAACCAAGAATTGAGATTTAATGCAAAATTAAATCTTTAAAGTTTGATATTGGCTCACATTCTAGTTGTAAACGGCAACATTCTTAAAACAATTCAGAAATGTGGAGTTAAGACATCTATTTTGAGGTAAACATGGGCTGGAATACAGGGGATAAATTTAATGTACCAAAATTTAGAACACCCACTATAACGATAAGATCAACAATGGAAGGGTTTAAGTAATCAATTTTCATTCAACATGAAAAAAATAATAATAAAAAAAAAATAAAATAAAATAAAATTGTTTAGACATACACAGCAATTAAAGCCACTGAACCTTCATAAACATTTCTTCATAAGTCAAGCAATCATGAATTCATACCCATCTTCCCGTAGTAGTTCTTCAAAAATTGTTTCAAGGCCTGGAAGAGGTTCAATGTCACTGATATTGCTATTGCTCAAAGAATCAGGAACAGCAGAGATATCCTGTACAATTTAATTTTCATTAATAATGGAAAGGTTCTTTTTTCAGTAAATATGGGTGCAATCAAGAGCATGATCAAGGAAAAATAAGATGATATCCTATTACAAACCTGAGGTATAACTTTGTCTAAAGTTTCTAGAAGTGGATCTTCCTCCAATTGCTTGATTGACAGGGTAATCCTTGTCTTTTCTCTGCATAGATTCTTAGTCAAAAACCCACAAGGTTGCAGCAAAAAGTTAAATTCGTTGTATAACAGGACAGGCAATAGGAAAAGTATAGCAAGCTATTGATAACTATTGATAATTAACAACTTTTTCCCCTTCAAAATACAGTAGCCTTATGATTCCTCTATCAAATGAAATGAGATTTAGCAATTTAGTAATAAATTCATTCAAGAAAAAAGGGTGTATCCCTAGGATCTAAGAGTACAAATTCCTAGGATCTAAGTCACAAAGATCCCAACACTAAAAATGGCAGTGAAGCAAAATCCACTATAGCCTGTGTTAATAGAGTGAACCGAGAAATTAAGACTTCAAATCCATCACCACGAGTTCATTTCTTCAAAAGAACAAGCATTTCTCTCCCTCCAAATATACCACAAGACAAAGTGGGATGGAATTCCAAATAATACTATTCCAATGCCTTTCAAAACAATTTGTCCAACTCCACTATAAACCCACAACCAACTCCAGCATAACTGAAATAAGTCCCGACCAAGGAGAAAACCATCCCGCTTTGATGGAACTTTTACCATCCAAATGGAATGCTACAGACCACTCAACCTGCAACCTGATAATATGAAGATACAAACTCCAAACTGTTTGTCTCTAACTCTATCATAGTACCCTGCTTGGAATATAATAAATCAAAGAAATTATTGATTGATTGATTGCATTTTGTAGTCTTGCAATGCTCATGAAAATTTGGGACACCAATGAACACACCATTAATAATATGCAAATGTTACACCCTTATCCATTGCAATGCAAATAACTATGGAAAAAGGACTTCAAAGGTAAATCCCCACACCATAAATCATACCAAAATGAATGCAAATACTATCTCCAACTTCAAATCAGGGATGCTTGTTCTTCCAATCACTCCGAATATGCTTCTACAGGATCACTACATTGGGTCCCCTCGTTGTAGCAGAAAATCACTAACCCCATTCCTGTGTTTAGCCGTACTCCTCTTCTCTAAAGCAGATTTCTTTTTGTAGCATATCTCCATTACCATTTCCCCAACAGGGCATTTATTAAAATTACCAAGGTTTCTAACTATGGAAAAAGATGATCAATTGTAAGGAACTTTCATAGTGGAATTGAAAATGTGGACCCCATGGGCAATTTCATTATATAGAGATTTGGATTGGTGGTGGATGCAAAGTTCATCCGTACATCATGACATGATTTGAACATTGTGGATTATCTGGCATAAGAAGGTTGAGGTTCAAGTGGAGCTATTATAAGGAGCACAATTAAGGATTAGGGTTCCTTGATGATTCAAATGGTCTCTTTAGGATTTTTGATAGGTAGGCTTCTTTAGGATTTTAGGATTTGGATTGGCTTAGGGTTTTGGGTATGAGGGATTTCTAATTGTTCTTGATGATGGAAATATGAGGGTCAGTGTTTAGAGAGTTCTAGGGTTGCGGTTGGTAATGACTTTGAATGAGTGCTTGATTAGGGTTTTGGGTTGGATGATGATTGTACCCAGTGCACAAATATCCCACTTTTGTAGGGTCTAGGCGAGATCATGGTAGGCAACCTTACTCCCAATTTGTTTTGGGTTGGATGATGGATTGCATGGAATTGAAGATCAATTGAACTTGTGACTTCTTTGAGAGAGTGACCTCCAATTATAAGACTTGATGAGACTACTTTAAGGGTATCTCTACCACCAAGAAAAAGAAAAGACTAGAGAGAAACATGCACAAAGGCAACTAATGCAGGAGCAAAACGAAAATTATTTTAAAATTTATATTTTCAGATTTTTGTATTTATCTTTGGATAAGGATTAGATTTGAGATTAGATAGAGATTAGTATTTGAGTTCGCTTAGGATTAGTTTTGGTATGTTGTTATCTTTATCTCTTTATTTTCCCAGTTCTAGCTTTCTATAAGAGTCTAGTTTATTTGTATTTGAGAATAGATGTGATTAATGACATTCAGATTGGATGCTTTTTCCAATTGTTAGCTGCTGACTCTTAACGCCTTAGATGCTGATTCCTAAGGGTTTAGCTTGATGCTGATTCCAAGCGACCTAAGTGCTGATTCTTAGGTTTAGCATTTAATTTTCTTGTTCTTTTATTTTTGTCCTGCATCAGCAACAAATTGATTAGACTTCATTGTTTATGAGGGTTACATAACTACTTTTATACACTCCTTGCCTCATTCTCATTGACCACACATGGCTCATTACTACTGGATCACTCTTTAGACATGCTATATAGAACCTCAAAATGCATTTAATGTGTTACATGTGCACTTGCAAAACAAACTCGAACTAACTTCTAACTAACTCAAACCTTAACCAACTCTTGGAAATATGCCCAATCATATTTCCACACGGATTAAAATTCTAATTCCAGCCTTAAACTGATTGCTAGCTGTCTCCCACATGCAAGAGGCTCTTGGACTTGGCTTGGGCTGAGTTGGAATGCATTTTGGGCAATAAAGGCACATAGTAACAATCGGAGGCCTTGAAATGCCAATTGGGACACTTTGAGTGCTGATTGACACTTCCTATGTTTGCCCTAATTCTGCTTTCTTTTGAACTATTTTGAGTTCCTAACATGATCCTAATAGCTAGATATAGACCAAACACCTAGCATCGCAATTGATGGCATAATCAAAGTGTGATTAGAGAAAAATGGGTAATTACACTTTACCATCCTAAATTATAACCCAAATTACATTTTGCACCATAAACTTTCAAAATGCACGGTTAGCACTCTAAATTATAACCTATGTTACACTTTGCACCATGCCATCAATTCTGCTGATATCTAGGATGAAATACCAAAGTTAAGAATACAAAATATAGTCGGGGGTATAGTTTAGGATGGTAAAATGTAATTTTCCTTTTGTTTTTAAGGGATTGAGAAGAGAGGTAATTAGATCTTTTAACGTGGTACCATGCTTTTTTGTCCAAGTTAACAGCCCAATTGACAGTGGAGTGCAAAGTGAGACATAAGTTACAGTTTAGGGTGGTAACCATGCATTCTGAAAGTTTAAGGTGCAAAGTGTAATTAGAGGTATATTTAGAGTGGTAAAGTGTTATTTTCCCGAGAAAAAAGATCCTCCTTGGAAGCCTCAAGAATAGTGCTTATGGTAATAAATTTGGTTCTTAGTATTTTATTTCACATTTTATTTGATTTTTCTAGTCAATTGTCTAGGTTTTTTTTTTGTTGTGTTTAATTGTCATTGTAAGTTGTGAGTCATAGTTATGGGCCTTGGGCTTTATTTTATATATAGGCAAGTCATATCTGGCTTATGGGTCTTTATGTGTGGATTTTGGTTCAATTCAATTACGATTTAGTGTACAAAACAATGTAGGAAGTTTAGTTCTATAGTAAAAGTCTAGATTTTGAGTCTATATAAGTTTGTTATTATACTCAAATAATATAGAGCTAAAATGTCGTACCTAGTACAGAAAACTCCCACTTTTGCAGGCTCTAAGAGAGGTGATTGGTAGGTAGTCTTACCCCCAAAATTTTTTGGAGGCTGATTCTTGGAATCAAACCCGTGACCTAATGCTTTTGGTGGAAGGCACGTGCCATCGCACCAAGGCTTGCCCCCTAAATAAGATAGAGCTGATTGATAAGGAACATTTAGTATTCGAGGCCCTGGCCTTTAATTTCCCTTCCATAGTAGCCATCAAATAACTCATAAGCCATTTAATTCCTATACATAATTGTTGTCCATAATTTCCTAACAACATTTTTGCTTATGGAAACAGTATTCTTGATCCTTTTCCTCATCTTATCAAAATTAAATCAATTTTGAACCATGCCCCTTAATTCTAAAACTCTAAACCCTAGTCCCACAAATTTTTTTTTTTTTTTGGATAATGTCCACTCTTTCCTGATATATTTCCACATACCTACCCCATAAGGCCCCTGCACTCTGTTTGAACACCAACACCCCCCAAGAGCTAAATCATGATACCGAAACCCCCATTTTGAACCAGGCACAAATTGTTGTAACCCAATACCCACCATTAGCACGTGTAGATGTATTTCTCCAATTTGGTAGCGAAGTCAAAATCCTACTACATCTCTACAAAATTTCTCTTCCAAGATCATGTTGACTAAAATATAGATTCCAAGCTCAAGGCTTTTTTCCCAAACCATAGAGGAACAGATAAGACCATGAAACAGTTAAATTAATATTTAATAGGTGAATTCAATGGAAGCAAAACTAGAATACTTGCCTGTGGATAGAGACGGAGATTCTTGAGTTTTTCACCAAGTGAAAAATCCCATTTCTAGAGAAAGATTCACCAAACAATGTTCAGAAATAAAATATGAAAAGTCCCACATTGCTTAGGTTCTGCTTATAGCTCCCACTTTCTAACTTTGAAATCTAGTGACATTAAAGTCACCTCCTATACACCATGGGCTCCCCACCCATTGTGAATCCTGACTAATTTTTGGGTCCTAGTTTTTCAAGAAAAGTCATGACGTGTCTCCACGCTTCTTAGAATTCACGGGTATGTTGACACATCCCTTACACTGTAAATTTCCCTCATTTCCTTATTCCTAACCACCCCAAATCACGCCCTTTCTCTCACTTATCAAAACCTTAAAACCCCAAATACTTTATCTACCAAATAGCCATCAAATAACTCATCAAAATACCCTTTAATTCCTAAACACAAGTCCTGTCTATAATTATATTTTAGCTTGTTTGCTTCAGGATTTCCCATATTATCCAAGTATAGTCAATTTGAACCATAACCATTTTAAAACTATAAACCCTAGACCCAAAAATTATTGTAATTATAATCCCACCACAAGCATATCACAAGCATATTGATGGAGGAAAAAATGGTGAAAAGGAAAGATGATTTAGAAAGCTAAGTTGCTTAGAGAAAAGAAAGAATGAACTAGCTCTTCAAGAGACACGCTCTTGGAATAATACCTCATAGGCAGATTTCTTGGATTCAAATTCAACTAGTTACAATGAGGGCAGCCCTACTTATTTATAGTTACATAAGCAAGCTGCTGAGTTAGTTACAAGAACCCACCATGTGTAGGGCAGTCCACACCCACCTCTGACCCGCAAAACCCGTCCAACTTGGAGCCACCCGAACCAAAACAGTCCAATCTAAGGATAAAGGCAGTGGGTGGCGGGTCTCAGAGGTCCAAAACCGACGTCGATGGGTAGGGTGGCAGATCTCCTTCTCCAAAACCCAAGCCACCCAATCTGATCAGCTAAGAGGCTAGATCTACCCCCGATCCGGCAAAAACATACTGATTTTCGCTCAAATCCAATGAAGATCTTGTGGTTTTAGGTCAGATCTCATCATTTTCACTCATATCCGGCCACAATCTAGTGGGTTTTGCTCAAATACGGCACAAATCTGGTGAGTTTTTCTCAAATCCAACGAAAATTTGGTAGTTTTTTGCTAAAATCCGGTAAAGATCCGGTGTTATTTTGCTCAGATCTAGTGGTTTTTGCTTAAATCCGACGAAGATTGGCTAAAAAATGCAGATTGCCACCGATTTGAACCTTCGGCAACATCTTCTCAGCTTTGACCGACCCGACCGCTGACCAACCGAGTCTAATCCAACTTGACCCGTGGGTTTCTGCAGTTGGCAGCGGGTCTTCTCACCAGAAACTTGATGTCATCGGGTTGGTTGTGGGTTGGGCACAAACCCGACTCGTGGACACCCTTAACCATGTGGCTGCCACGTGATTGGCCAAAGCCTAACTATACCAAATTGATGCAGGGAATATGATGGGCTGTTTGTGTATGGTTTAGAAATAATGAAAGAGCTGAGTTGCTTAGAACACAATGATAGGTGGTTAAGTACCTCTGCAAGAACACACAGTTCCAAATAGCACACAAAGTCTAACAATTTATTCAATTATCAAAACTGATTTACAAAGAGCATACATTCCACTGCTTATACTAGGTTTTTGGCATTGGCAACCTCTAGATGGTTGACAAGTGTCTAAATCCTATTGGCTAATGCTTAAGCAATCATCTAACTAACTGACTAACTATTTACATGAGAATTAGGATATAGCTACTTGAAATTTCCTTGCATCATATACGTAGACTAATTTCCCCAATTTTCCTACATCAATAATTAATAAAGCAACCTAAATTCTTCCATTACCCAGTGCATTTCAAATTACCTTCAGAAACCTTCTATATTATCATGCACTCTTACTGTATTGCGCCATCTATTGATTTATCAATTAGCTGCATAAAGGATCAGAGCACAGGAAGTTCAAGAAAGATGACCCAGCAATATAGCCTCCTAAATGTGACCACTCAAGACAAAAGTCAGAAAAATGCTGAAGAACATGTTTGTCAAGAAGGCACTTATGGAGACATGCAAATTTCACATGTGCAGTGGAAGCTCTTTTAGAGGAAGACAGAAAAATCTTTTTTTTTTTTTTCACTATTTCTCGCAATATTCAGAAACAGACAATATGTTTGATGATTGTACAAATGTTTGCCTGTTATCCAAAAAACCTTCCCATTTTGTGTTTGAAAAATCTTCCCAGGGTATAGTTGGATAGCATTGATATTTGGGATCTTAGATATTAAGGGAATAAGTGCCCATTTGTTTGGGCGTTTTGAGCCCAAAAATTGGCATTTTAAAAAAGCCAGCCCAAGTTCAGTGTTTGGTGAGTATAAAATGCAACTTTTTGACAAAAGTTGCGTTTTATATTTGTGAAGAAATGCGCGTTTCAGTTATGGACGTGTTTCGGTCCATTTTGTAAAAGCTGGAGTGGGCGTTTGATATATATCCATTGGGGTGAGTTTAATTACCAAAATTGCCCTTCAATAAAGGGCAAGGTCTCTTCTTCAGATCGCGCATAGCCTCAGCATTTTTTCATCTCATCTCTCTACTCTGCGCAAGCCAACTCCCTCAGGCCTCTCATCTCCTCTCAGCTCTGCCCTTTGCCCTAAAGCTCACTCACGCAATAAAATTAATCAAACCACAACAATAAAAGCAAAAAAATTCTTGCTCTCATAAAACTGATATAATTTAAATTACAAATCTAAAATCAAAACAACAACAACAACAACAGATCAAGAACAGAAAAAAAAATAATAATAAAAAAAATAAAAATAAAAAGAACAACAATAATAAATGATCAAGAAAAATAGAAGCCGATCTAACAAATCCAAAATCAGAAACAACAACTAATCAAGAACAAGGGAAAAAAATAGAAGCCGATATGACCTCTGGGAGAAGCCAATAGAAGAAAAGAGAGTTGGAGAAAGAAAGAGTGAAAAAAATAGAAAGAGTGAGGAGCTTCTGGAAAAAAAAAAAAATAGAAGTCGATAGAAGAAAAAAAAAGAGTGAGGAGCCAATAGAAAAAAATAGAAGCCGATAGAAGAAAAAAAACAGAGAGTAGAAAGACCTCAGAGAGCTGGAGAAAGAAAGTGCTTGCTCAATTAATTAGTTCAAATTCACAATTGAAAAAAGCTACATGTGTACTTTTATGACGAGGCCTAACTTGGAGTTGAAAATGCGCATGTAAGTATTAGGTATAAAAGAAAATACAACTAAGTTAAGAATCTGCATTAGTACATTAGGATTTGGCATTATTACTTGAGACTTGGTCATAGATATATCCATTAATTAAACGAGAAAATGGTGAAAATCAGGAAAGAAGTGCTGCAAACTAACCTATCAACACTTATAACTTTCACCCTTACTTCATCACCTTCACTTAGGATGTCTCTTACATCCTGAACTAAATCCCAAGAAACCTCTGAGACATGCACTAGGCCAGTGAGATGATACAAACCTGCATCATAGTTTTAAGATGCCACGTTGCCACTTACAACTTTTTTGCCAATAGAAATACAATGGAAAACAAGAAACACAAGTATCAAAATAGAATATACCATCAGGAAATCGTAAATGGATAAAGGCACCATAATCTTCAACAGAGCCCACTCTTGCTTCAAAAATATCCCCTACATTAACTTGTTCAGAAAACTGAGACCAGACAGCTTCCTTTTCAGAGAATATCAGTTTCTTGTTCTCCTCATCCGCTTGGATTACCTAATATAACAAGAAACTAAGGTAGTATCTATATCAAGAACAATTCTTTAATTACTATACTGGAAGAAGGTAGAAAGATAAAAATCTTTGATCACTGTAAGAGAATAACCAACCTTAAGAGACATTTTCTAAGGAAAATCCTATTCTTTTATTCGTTTTTCTATGTTTGAGAGAAAGGTCAAATAGAATAGAAATAATTGAATTAAGAGCATTCAAAAGCAGCAAATATGATTGGCAGACATAAGATGAAGACTCAACCAACTGCCAGTTATCTTAGAGAGAGGGAAAATAATGAGAGTATATGGTTGCACAATTACAAGTACATAGCTCAAGAGCACATTTTGTTAAGGAGCCAAAAGCAATCTGAAATTTTCAACAAAATGTCCCAAATAATGAGAGTATAAGGTTGAGATGCACTCTGGAAAATTTTGTTGCTACTGTAATGCTGCATCTATCAGTCAACCAAAAAGATTAACACTTGAAAATGGAACACAATCTATCCATTCTATACTCTCTTTTATTCTCCTCCCTTGATTTCAACCACCAAAAGAAAAAACAGCACACTTCTAAACTCAACCTGGAAGCTGAGCATCTTGATCAACAGACACCTAATTTTTCTGTGAGAACCTTTGGAACATTGCAAGCACCAAAATCAACGTAAGATATTAATATTAATAAAAGTCATCTGCACAAAGAATGAGTTTGCTACATGTCTAATATGCACATCATCTGCAGATAAGTAAACTATTTCACCACTATCCTAAGTCCATAGATGGTATATATTGTTTAAACCACAACCTATTCTATATTGTTACCATTCCAAAGGGAACCCCTTAAATTTTGACAAAAATTAATTGCTATTTTATTGCCTTCATAGAACCTCACAGTTTAGCCTGTTGTTTTTTATGGTCAGAGGACTGATCGTACAGCTTTGAAGACTACCCACCTCCTTTGAATTAACAAGTAAGCAAAGATTTTACCCCTCTTTATGGTTTAAAACTTAATGAACACTCATCTTGAAGAACATAGAAATATTCACAAAGAGACAATAAGAATCTAAACATTATATATCACTCGTTATATATGAGGCATACTTAGAGACAATTGATATAGGAGGCAAACATTAATATTTTAGAAAATTACAAGTAATATGGGTAAATGAGTTAATTACCTTCATGGAAATATCTGAACCAGTTAAACCCTTGGCAATCTCATGTATAGTTTTGCTTGGATCTACATTAAATGTCATCAAGAAATTTTACAGTATGTTAGCAATTTAAAGTTCACTTGCCACTATAGTAAGTTAGAAACACAAAATCCATTGAAATGAACAGTAAACATATATCCACTTGGGGGAAGGGGAGAGATAACTTGAAAAAGTTTGAAATAAAATAGATTTGGTCTCAGGGATCTGTTTTTCTTTTAAAGGAGACTTTACTACTAAAAACTAGAAACAAGGCAGATGCATGAAGGAGATGATGAAATTGTATTAAGAAAATTCCAAGACAAAGCTTCTTCGCTTGGCTTATCATGCAGAACAGATTGGCTAATAGGGACCAGGTAACGCAATACTTGTATTTTCTATGGAAGTGCTATGGGATAGCAAGGAAAGCTTACATCGCTTGTATTAGGAATATGGTTTTCCAAAAAATAATTTGAGAGGGGCTATTGAATGAGACATGTTGGTACCAGGAACAGTGGCGAAAGGAATGGGAGAATTCACTCAGGTCGTTATAGAACAGAGGACTCCATTTTCCATAACATAATAGAGGTTTCTGGTTGAAGCTTACTGGTTGCAAGAAAATCAGAATATCTGCTTTGGATAGAAAATTATGTCATAGTAGACTATCATTTTTGACGTGCTTAACCCATAGTCTATGTCTCAGTTTGAGTTATTGGCTAACTAGTAGCCAAGGTCTCAGTTTGAGTCAGAGTCATCTTTTACAGCTAGTACTGCTTTTTTGTCAGATTCATAATCAGTTACCTCTTGGTTAAATATTCTTTCATTCATACAAAAAAAAAAATAAAAGATGTTCAGAGTTTAATTTTTCAAGTTTCTTTCTCTTCTTGAAATTACAAAATATTTTCCAAACAATTGTTCAGATTTAATTAATGACAGACAGAGCATGCAAAGATCTTGGAGTAGATTACTCCTGAGNCACAAATTTTTTTTTTTTTTGGATAAGTAATTAACTTCATTGATAAAGAAAAGAGAACAATAAAATGAAAATAAAGCACACAGGAAGCTACAGAAAAAAAAAAAAAAAAAAAATCAAGTAAATCTTGCAAAGAATAGAAAGTAGAAACACTCGAAGCATTTGGCCACTTGAATAGAGTGAAAGAATTTAAGCTTAAAATTGTGAATCGATCTTTCATTCCTTTCAAAAGTACATGCATTCCTTTCAATCCAAATACCCCAAGAGGCAATGAGGCATACTCCAAATCACAATAGCTTTGTCTTTTAAACTTGCCTGACCAACTAGTAAGAAGCTCCACAGCACCATGCAACATGGCCCAATGCACCCCAAAGAGTGAACACACTATATTTCATAACTCACAAGCTACAGGGCAATGTAGAAGTAAGTGATTAATATTCTCCCCATTCCTTTTACACATACAACACCAATCCACCACCACCACCACCACTTGCAGCCTCTGCAAAATATCAACAGACAAAATTTTATCCAATGCTTCAGTCCAAACGAAGAAACTAATTTTTGTAGGTACTTTTGATTTCCACAATGGCTTCCATGGAAAAGATCAAGAGTTAGAGAGGGTTATAGAGCTCTATAATAAAATCTGACTTCGAACACCCCCAAGGAGAGAGTTTCCAACATAATTTATCCTCCCCATTTCGTCTCAATGAGCCAGAATATATGAGGTCCATAAAAGAGGTAACCGATTCTAACTCCTAGTCTTGAACTGGTTGAATAAATCTAATATTCTAGCTGAAACTATTTTATGAAAAAGATGCCAGTTCAGCCACTTAAGAATCCTTATTATGAGCTATACCATACAATTCTGGGAAATTGTTTTTTAAAGGAAATGCCTCACACCAAATGAGAGAGAGAGAGAGAGAGAGAGAGAGAGAGAGAGGGGGGGGGGAGTGGGAGGGAATAAGAAAATGAGAGAAGCTGTTAGCTGTTATACTGCTGCAAATCTGTATTTCAGCCATAAAAATTCAAGGCATTATCATTTTTATTTGTCAATTGTTCAAATGTAATTTCAGTTATTATTACCATCTTGATAGCCAATTTATTATTTATTTTTTTAGTTCAATTATATTCTGTCCATCGAGAGAACATTTCCTGATATATTTAATTCATTATATACGGTATTTTATCACATACAACACAAATCTTTTTGATATTTTAATCAAAACTAATATCATGGCATCACCTTGCTCTAAGCCTTAGATGTTTTAAGTAGGAAAGTCCTCAACGACAATGCGTCATGTCTAGACAAAACCAATATTAAACATTTGATTATTTGTAAAAATTTTACAACAATGAAACAGCATTACCTTTTAACAAGTAGAGTGATACCGTTACACTGGCAAGCAATTGAGTTTGCATAAACGGTTTTTTGGGTTTCTACAAATGTTTACATAACACAATTTTGGTACATTTTCATTATTTGGAGGCAGAGATAATAGTTTTATTTTATCTCCATAAATGAGACTTTGAGCTGATAGATGTTGAAACTTCTGAAAGAAGATTCAATGCAAAATTTCCCCTTTCTCAAGTTTGGCAGCAATAAGAAGCATAAAATATAGGTATTAAATTCTAATAGGCCATTTAAAGTAACTGAGAAGGCAATAAGAATGACAGAACAAGAAATCAAAAGAAAATTATTAAAGTGAGATGAATGATTACAGTAACTTGTTCAATGTCTTCCATAACTAAGGGAAATAAATGATGTGGAGGAATTGGCTTGTGAAGCATAGATTGGATATTTGGAACTTAATTTCGTGGTGCATAATGTGAGTTGTTTGGAAGGAATAGCATTGTCGTTCTTTTGAAAACACTGAGAGCTCCTTGGATCAATAAAAATCTGTGTTTCAACAAACTCTTTTTGATTGGTCAAGGTGTTGGGGTTTCACCTAATAAGCACGGACACGGATACGGGTACGAATACAGGTACGAAACAGCGACACAACAATTTTTTGAAAAAATAGGACGAGTACAGCAAGATACGCTTATTAAATAAGTATTAAATTTATTTTTATTTATATTTCTATATATTATTAATCTTTTATTTTCATATAATGTGTATATATATATATATTTATTTATTTATTTATATCTATATATCAAACTAATAGTAATAATGGATGATAAAGCAAATCCTTTACTATTAGAGGATGTTTGGAATTAGAATAAAATTCAAGAATAAAGATATTTATTAAATTTTCAAATGCACTATTACTATTCAGAGCATGAATGTTCTCTTTTTTTTGTGAAAGGGTATTAGATTTTTCATGTTGTCTTGTCCCGGCTGTGTCTTGCAATTTTTTTTAATTAAAAAAAAGGATATGGTTGGGACACACATGCAGAAGTGTCTGAGGAATTTCAAGTGTCTGATGCATGTCTAACATGGGTATGACACTCCAAATAAAGCGTCTGTGCTTCCTAACTTCACTGATTGTTCTTCCACTTTCAAAATCCTAGCTTCTCTTAGACCTTCCATATGATTATTTTTTGTATCCTTTGTACCTTTGTGTTCATCATTGTGAACTCAAAGATTCTTTTTGCTTTGATTTATAAAATTGCATCAGTTATAATAATAAAAATAAAAATAACCTAAGGGAAAGAAATAATACTAATAAAATTTCACGTTGAATTCTATCTCCTCAGCAAGCATCATTCACCTTACTAACACATGTTGATCTAGTCTTACTCTAAGCAAAGACAATCTAATGGAAAAATTTATCAATGCCATAAGTAACATATGTTCCTTTCCATCTGATCCAAGTAGCAATAATTAAACAGGTGGAAGCTTGGAAGAAAAAATGGAGGAAAGTTCACCCATTTATGGTACATGTCATGTCAAAGTATATGCATTAAAAAGGTTTCTCTTACCTAAAGGAAAAAAGAAACATACTTGAACCATTCACATCTTAAATGAAATGTGTGTGTGTGTGTGTGTGTGTGTGTGAGAGAGAGAGAGAGAGAGAGAATGAAGGGGAAATGAAAAGAACTTTCAAGAGCAAAGTACCACCAGAAACCAAGAAAAATAGTACCTTCACAAGAATGTGATGGACTCAACTGTGAGAATGGAAGAAAACCTACAAGAGAATAAAACCGGACCAGCAAACCTCCACCATTAGAACCTTCAATCCTTCCTTTGTAGATGAATCCACTATCAATATAAGCTGTCGCTGTCTTCCAATCAGCAGATCTCTAGTTCTTTGCAGAAAATAAATATGGGATTAATTACTACAAAGTAAAGTGAACTCAATCAGGACACAAAACTTATGCAATAAATAAACAATGAAGCTTTTTTCACTAATGCGATATAGGTCTATGTCACACCTAAGTTTTCAGGTATGTATAGCCAAATGGAGTTTCTTGCCACCTTAATTGATTAGTTCATAACTACGGCTTCAAGTTGGTCTATGATAAATGGTATATACATTTTCTTGAAACTATCTAGCATACCAGTTTTTATTTTTATTTTTTTGTGATTGATAAGTTATACGCGCACTCAATGGGTTTTAAATCAACAAAGTCGCCCTCCAACTACAGTTGTGAGAGGAGGAAGTGCCATATGGGACAAGGCTATTGGCATCTTACATACGGAAATTTAAAACTGGTTCGTTTGGGTTGAGATATTTGCAGAGAAGAATTTAGATTTCAAGTTTTAATTTAAATTACTTGAATAGAGTATGAAATGACAATTTTTTTAATAATATTTATTGATGAAATTTATGGATAGATTTGAAATGACTAGGAATAAAATGTCATTTCAAATCCATCATATCACTATTGTTTCGAAAAGCTCACACCCAGCGCACATCGCTCCCAGTTTTTAAAGGTCTGGAAGAGTTGATTTTTTTTTTTTTTTTTTGGAGAGGTTGATTTCCGTAATTCTTTCTATTTTGAGCAAAATCTTGATAACCCAAATGATCATGCGTTTTTAAACTTGTATCAAGCAATTTCTACTTGCAATTGTTCTTCAAATCCCTTCGTACATTCAAATGATACTTACATGAATTTACTAGTCAAATTAGCTTGCGTATCATAATTTAGCTTTCTCTATATCAGTGTCTTAATACATGGTGATGTACCTACCAATCCTATCAACTAGTTTTTCTCATTCATAAGCCAAAATTTAAAATTTAAAAAAAAAAAAAAAAACATAAAGAATAATTCCATAATGTATCGTCATTAAAATTAGAAATACCAATTGAGAATATATATATATATATATATAAAGAAACAAAAACAAAACACACACACACCCGTCTAAGAACAGATTCTGGTGAGTCGTCAAGAAGTTGGGTAGCGTCGGCGTTGGCGTTGGCAGAGGCAGAGGCAGAGGCAGAGGCTGGTTGCTCGGTTTTGGGATTGCCAGAGAGAGAGACTTTGGGAGTTTGAAAAGGTGAGTAAAACTTTTTCTTGCATTTGTGGGAATGTCTTGAGAAATTGGAATAGTTTAGGAGAGAAGGGAATGAAGAAGGAGTGTGGCAGGAGGAGGCATCGCTGGTGAAGAGAAGGGAATTCAGGCCAGAGACTGATCCTAGTGTTGTGGTACTACTGATTATTGGCATTTTTTTTGTTGTTTCGGAAGAAAGAAAATGGAAACGAGAGAGAGTGAGTGAGAGAGAGAGAGAGAGTCATTCAAATATTAGAGAAGCCATTTGGATTGGGTGGGGTTTGGTGTGGAGCGGGGATTGAGTGTGAGTGATTATTCCAAGTGTCATATCTTTGCCCACAAACCCCTTGTTAAGCCCATCCCTCGCCAAATAGACGAGTACTGTATTTATTTATTTTAAAAATGGATAGTGTTAACTTATGGATTTTTTCTTCTTCAAAATAATATAATTTTAAATAATTTCGTTAGCTACAAATGTTTCTAAACTATTTAGAAAATTAGCATCTCGTGTCTATTAAACTCGAGTTCATTGTAGCAACTTGAGCCTCTAATACTCGAGTTTGGATTAAAATCCATGTGGAACTCGAGTTTTAGAGACTCGAGTTCTAGGTTTTGCAAAAACTATGTTCACGTTCTTCCTTTCTTTCTTTTTTTTTCTTTCTCCAGACCAAATCAAGGATTCAAAAAATGTTCAAACCCAAAAGCTTGGCCATGGAAACTTAGAGAGCAGAGGTTAGGATCGGACCATTGCCAATGGTGGCGATGATTGTCGGAGGCCAAGGAGGTTCAGCCATGGAAGTTAAGAGAGTAGAGGGAATGGAATTTTAGTTCGAGCCAATTTTCCTCACCTGGAGCCTTCGCCACCACTGCCTAGAGCCTTCACCGCAGTCCAAACTGAGGGATTTGGGTTAGGGAGATCTAGGTTCGTGGGGGTTGCAAAATTGGGGTTATTGTTGCTTCATTGTTTTTGAGTTGGCTGTTGCTTCGTTGTTTTTCTTGCATCACCCTTTTTGTTTTTCTAGGTTGTTGGTTTGCTTCATTCTTTAGTTTCTGGTTTGCTTCTTGCTTCGTTCTTCAGGGAAATCAAGGTTCTTAGGGAACTTGTGTCTGTAAGACTCAAGTTCCATATGGAACTCAAGTCTGAGAGACTCGAGTTGCTACAGTGAACTCGAGTCTAAAAGAGTCAAGATGTTAGTTTTCTAAATAGTTTGTAAACCTTGCTAATGAACAAAATTGTTTGAAAATGGGTGTTATTTTGAAAAAAAAAATAGTTAACTTATACTCACAGTCATAGTATTCTTTCTGTACAAAATTTGGTTTCAAACATGTTTGCAGCCTATTCAGCAAAGAAAAAAAAACATGTTTGCAGCCTTCAATTAAAATCACCAATAAAAGGATAACAATTATCCTTGTAAGGTGCATTCTTATTTAACCCAACCAAATCATGTGCAACAGATGTCATCTTTTTATTAGTGGTTGGGTCATTACCGGGATGTAACCCTTAAAATATTTAATTGAGAATGTCCACCCTGAGTGGAAGATTGTCAAGATGGTTGGTTTGATTAGCTTAATTCAATTTGAAAAATGTGGCTAGGAAAACCATAAAAATAAAAATAAAAAAATTGTAAAAAAAAAGTGTTATATTAGATTTTTGTGTTGAAAACCCTATGGAAGGTGAGTATTATAAGGAAGAGTTCCCCGATACGGATGTTTGAATATAGGGCAAGGAGTATGGAGGTTGTATTTCAATGGAGTGGTGAACTAATTCGAAAACAACATAGGGATAATTTTTATTACCCTTGACGGATCTCACATACAAATAGCGGTCAATCTAAGTTTCAAAGTTACGAAAGGTATGACAAAGTATGAGACTTGTATCACAAGATTAGAAGCTCTATGCACACTAGGGGCGAGAGAAGTAGAAGTTTATGGGGATTTAGCATTGGAAAATAAGAGAAGAACATTTTAAGCCATGCCAACAATGTTGATACCCTTTTTTGTCCATCCTTGATTAGCATGCCAAAATACTGATTTAAGTCTTAAATAACAAAAATCTTGTCTTTAAATATAAGAAAAAAAGGAATTACATGGAAAAATTCTATTTACTCTAATCGGATGTTGGATAAAACATTTTAATGATTCAAGAGTTCAAAATTCCAAACTTGTCATTTTTTGCTAAGTTTAACCAACGTTGACTAACCTTAACTGGGATTTGTCAAAAAGTTGACCAAAAATTTGATCATTTGATCGAGATAAAATTTTGTCCATCTTAAACATTATAAAATTTCCTTCATAATGATAATTCACGGGCCAAAATAGGAGTTAAAACATATGAAATATCATGAAAACATCAAAATCCTAAATAAAAATAATGTCATTATTTTTTAGGCAAAATGGTTGTTCTGGGGGGCATTTTCGCACAATAAACTATACAAATTCAGCCACAACTGGTGCGAACTAGTGATATCCCCTTCAAATTAAAAGGAATTAATTTTCTAAGAAAAATGCCACACAAATTTCTACACTACATCACATCCCTTTCGAGCACAATATCTTGATAACCGTAGCTTCAAATTGTATGAGGTTAGAACTTATGGAAACTAGATATCTAAAAATTTTCAAAAATATCAAGTTTGAAGAAATTCAAGCTCCCTAAGACCTCTCACATAGGGTCAGAAAAAGGAAAAATTAAAAAAAATTAAAAAAAAAATCTAGAAAAGGAAGAATGGAGAGCCTTATAGAAGAAAGCTGAGGTGACAGCAGGATTCCTCAAGGGGAGTTACCTATGTCAGTAGGCGCACATCCCCTGGGGATCCCACTCCCCTCATTTTTTTTTTTTTTTTTGGGTACTAATACCCCCCTTCCCTCTTGAAAAGATATGCACAAAAATTCCCTACCTTACCGAATCTCTCAAGGCCTCCTTTTTCTCTATCCTCTCTCTTTAGTAGCTCTAAACCCATAAAATTTCACTTCTGTTTTTCTCCTCTTCCACCCTCTAAAATATAACAATGGCATCACTTGGGGACGGACCTAGGTTTTTAAGCTAAAAGGGGCTGGAGTATAAGGAAAAAAAAAAAAAAAAACTCTAAATAGATATTCATATAGTATTAACAGATTATAAATAAACAAAATCGTTTTTTTTTAATACATTAAGATGCAATCATCTATCAACAAAGACAAAAACAAAACAAAATAATTTTTTTTTTATATACTATGCTAGCTAGAATTTTTATTTTTTTTAAAGTTAGAGCATTCATAGTAGTGGTGCGAAAAAAATTAGCTTTTTAGCACCTCAAAAGACTAATTTATCTATTTTACCACCTCACTTTACAATACACTCAACATCAAAAGTTTTTTTTTTTTTACCACTTCATTTAAAATAATATAAACAACTCATTAAAATTATAAAGGAAGATAGAGAATTTGAGTTTTTAATTGAAGGTAGAGAGATAATCCTAATAAACTATTGCATTTTATTTTTAACAACTTGCTACAGTCAACTAGTATTTATACCAATTTACTGTAGTTGCAAAAAAAAATTAGATTTAGTTTCTCCAATAACACATGGTATTTTGGTTCTTTGGTGGTAAAATAGTTTTTTTTTTTTTTTTTGCCTAAAATACAATCACCATTGTGAATGTTTTTATTGTTTTTATTAAGTTTTTTAATTGGATAGTTACTAGTTGGAGATGGGCCTAAGGTTTTGGAAGGGGCCCAACTACAAAAATGATGTATATATATATATATTTTTTTTTAATTTGGACCAGGGGGCCCGGGCCCCCACCTAGGTCCATCCCTGGACCATCACTAACCCACAAAGTGGAGGCCAGGGAAAGATAATAAACCACTTAAGGCCTAGGCCAGCTGGGTCTAGACTTAAGGTCCCAAATAAAAATGCCCATCTCAATAAATTAAAAAAAAAAAAAAAAAAAAACCAATTATTGTGAGTGAATAATTGGTCTAAAAAAATTCACACACCAGTAAAATATTTTTTTTTTTTTTTGCCTAAAATACAATCATCATTGTAAATGTTTTTATTGTTTTTGTTAAGTTTTTTAATTGGATAGTTACTAGTTGGAGATGGGCCTAAGGTTTTGGAAGGGGTCCAACTACAAAAATGATGTATATAATTTTTTTTTAATTTGGACCAGGGGGGCCCGGGCCCCCACCTAGGTCCATCCCTGGGCCATCACTAACCCACAAAGTAGAGGCCAGGGAAAGATAATAAACTGCTCAAGGCCTAGGCCAGTTGGGTACTTAAGGTCCCAAATAAAAATGCCCATCTCAATAAAAAAAAAAAAAAAAAAAAAGCCAATTACTGTGAGTGAATAATTGGTCTAAAAAAATTCACACACCAATAAAAAGACCCATCCTAATAATTGTTTTGGTATAATATTATTTTTTAATTAGAATTGATAAAATACTACTTAAGATTGACTAAGTGAGTGTTCGCGGTATCCAAGTTTGCATTTCCTTCTTTCTTGCCCTTTTTTTTTTTTTTGTGGAAAAGCGCATTTCAGCCTAGACATGTGGATCCCATGCACAATTCACAAGACCCACAAACCTCTTTTTCAACAATTTTTTCATTAAAAATGGATCTCACGGCACTATTCACACATTAAGAATTATTTTGCTACAGTGTTTTCAATTTTCAACAAAATAAGCGATATCCAAATAGACCATAAATTAGCTATATTATCGATTGAAATGACATGTTAGAAAAATTTAAATACAAAAGCTTAATTAATAATTTTGTATCTTGAGATACAAAATTTTTAATTAAATATAAAAAACCCTCATTTGTAAAACCTAACGCCTCAAATTTTATTGAGTTGGTTCTAAATATAAAACAAAGTCATATATAAGAACCAAAGACCTTTTTGAGTATGCATCTTATAATTGGCTTACATAGGGGTGTCCAAGCGGCTTGCCCAACTCGGCCAACCTGCACACATCCGACCTACCGCCACCCGATCCAACAACTCCGATGGTCGGATGCGGGTTCCAACCTCTCTAACTTGACCCCCAGGGGTTGGTTTCGGGTTTCCTCTTTCAAAACACGTGAAACTTGACCTGCCCTTAAGCTTCGCGATTTATTAAGCATTCCGGACCAAATTCGATAAAATCTCATTGAGATCTATCAAGATCTGGTCCAGATTCTTCGAGATCCAGTGAGATCTTACCGGTTCAATGAAATCTAGGCCAAATCTTGACAGATTTAGCCAGATCTCGACAGATCTGGCCAGATATCAAGAAATTCGGCCAAATATCGGGCTCGATGATAAAACCCGAGACTGACCCAATAAAACCCGAAACCGACGAGACCCAAACTAGAAGATCCGATCAGATCATCCAGTCTAGTTTCAGGTTATATTTTTCATGGTTTTCCAAACCGAACCGGACTGGCAAGTCCAACCGGTTGAACCAAGAACCAGCCACTAGTTTAGTCCAGGAAAACCCCCAAAAACTAGTCAAAACTAGATTGAATCGAGAACCGGAGGAAAATTCAGTTTTGCCCCCGGTTCGGTTTTAAAACTGTGATATTTTCATCCACCCGAATTTTTCAGGTCAAGTCCGAGTTGGACACAAACCTAACTCAGCTTGACTCGTGAACAGTCCGCTTACACCATTTAGAGATAAAATCCTGAAATACTCATTTTCCATTTTTGTGGTTGATTTGGTCAACTAGCTAGGCAGATTGTCGACTGACCCCCATTTACTTCCCTAAGCTTATAAATAAGACATTCCACCTTCATTTTAAAGGATCAAGAAATCTCCATACCTAATCCCAAAGTGCTAGGGAAGGACTTTAAAGAGCTTGGCTTATATTTCTTGTTAAGGGTGTCCACAGGTCGGTTCGGAATGGATGGGGAAAATCAAAACTAGCAGCCGACTCGAAAGGAGCATCGAATCAATCGAGTCGGGTCTCATTGGGTGTTGGGTGAGTATCGATTTGAGTCAAGTTGCAGATAAGGGCTGATATGTTGTTGGATCTAGTTGAAATCTAGCTAGATCTGGTCTAGATCTAGCTAAGATTCTACCAAATCTGGCCGAGATCTCTATATATCGATGGAGATAAAGTTCAAGCTCACTGAATTTATAGCCAAAATTCGCAATTTGTGACAAGGAGAGAACCAATCTTTGGGCGAGTCGGATTTGTCAATTTCTTAAACGGCCAAATCATAACTCGAAACAAAGGGATTGGGTCCTGACACCAACAATCCACAATCTATCTAATTACCACTCGAATCGGGCAATTATCGGGTCAAAAAGCATCGGGTGTAGGTGGGTGGTGGACAACCCTAGTTCTTGTCTCTTCGAAGTTGCTAACCCTATTTGGCCCTTTCTAGATTCCATTCCTACCACATCAATAACTTTTTGTAATTCAAAGGTCTGCTTTATTAATTGTCTTTCTTAAGCAAAGAAATGAAGTGTTTTTTAAATTCCTTGGATCACAAAAAAACTTTCCAATGAAATTTTGGAATAAGAATGTTGTCCGAGGAAGACAGTGTATTGTCGTGTTTTCCATTTCATTATTTTTCCTACTTAAAAAAAAAAAATTTAAATTAAATTAAAATAAAAAAAAAAAAAAAAAAAAAAAAAACAAACAAACAAACAAACAAACAAACAAACAAATGAGAATGTAAATTCATCACTTGCTTCCGTGTTACTCCGTGTGGAACTCCAAAATAATTGATAAACCAACAAAAATTAGGAGAGGATTCACTAGAACAAATACGGGCTGCTCGCATGTGAGTCCCTTTCCTATTTTTCATTTGTTTTTATTTTATTTATTATAACATTTTCATTTTTTTATTAAGTTAGAAAAGAACCTCTAAACCCTTAAAAAAAGTGTTTGAAAAATGCTAATACGACTGAAAGGCTTACGCAGAATAATTCATAACAGAAGAAATTTTTTGGACAACAAAATCTTACCACATTTTTATTACACTATCATTTTTTATTGTGATGGATTCAATCTAGTGTTTTATTATTTTATTTTGACTTATAAAAACTGTTGTGAAAATATTGTGACAATTATGTCTCTTGTAAAACTCAACATCACTAGCATCATCGAAAGATTAGTCCTATAATTCACGCACCTGGCTAAACCGATCAATTGGCTTAACTGTTTAATTAAGGTTGTACATCAAGTAGGACAAAAAAAGTTCCACGTGCACTGCCCCTAAAAAAAATTGAACTGTACTTTAATTAAGGTTGTACATGAAGTAAGACAAAACAAATTCCACGTGCACTCCCCCTAAAAAAAAATAGTATGAATTATCCCAAGAAAACTGTGCTGAATCTACGTACAGCTTAATTTCCAAGAAATTGTCTTACCCGATTTTCAACTTGGCCATGTTCAGTCCCTCACTTCAAAAGCAAGCCAACCTTTCTCTTTTTCCGTAAAGTAAGTTTGATTACAACTCTATTTTTGATATTGACCATGTTCATTCCCCCACTTTCTAAAGCCAGCTAATTAATCTTGGATAATAATTGTATAAATACACCAGATCTTAGCTTATTCCCACATAAAATTTTTTTTCCCCTTAGCTGGTTGTGAGCTAGTTAGCTCTCTCGGTTTACTTTCAAAATTAATTTTCCTCTCTATTATTATTATCAACCATGGTTGAGTTTCAGTTAAGCAATAAGATCATGGCTAGTAGAAGTAGAATCCCTTCATCAAAGAGCTTCACAAGAAAGTGTTCCTCCTTGGTTAAGGAACAACGAGCCAGAATTTACGTTCTCCGGCGCTGTGCCACCATGCTATTGTGCTGGTATATTCATGGAGATGACTAGCTTCGCATTCGTTACTTTTCTTTTTCTTTTTTTCCCTTCTTTTCTTCCCCCCAAAATAAAAAAATAAAAATAAAACCCTTCCCACGGACACAACTTTTTCTGTGACAATTTTCACAGTTGTCAACTGTGGTCTGTGGGTGGTGGATACTAACCAACACTTATAAATCTACCACTTTTTATTCATCATTCACGATTGATCACCATTGGTGAAATTTGTCTTTGGAAAAAAAAAAGTTGTGTACGGAGATAGCATATTATTGTTTCGCTTCAGCTTTGTCCATGCAAGTCCGGTTTGGTTTGGTTTGGTTTTATGGGCAGTGGGTGTGGCCTTAATTACTCTCGATCATGTGCTATTCACTTTTTGACCCAATTGGTGACATCCCAATGGGTTTACATTACAGGACACAGGAGATCTGGGTCTCGCTGCATTCTTGCTTTTTAATCAAACCATTCAATTCATTAGTTACGAGGATATATATTCGGCGAAGCTGACACGGTGGGCTTAATTTTTGTGTCTTCAAAGTTTAAAGTCGTGGTGGAATGTGTCACAAGGTATGTAAAGGTTGATTATATATAAACTTGTTCTTTACTCTTTTTTATTCCTCTCCACTTCCGGGACTAAAATAAAACTGAATTATGTGCTCGGTTATATCATATATGTGGTGTACTAGAATGTTAAATTTTTGTTTTTTTGGAGAAAAAAATGTCTTTTGTAAGTCAAGTTTCAAGTCGTGATTCATAATAAATAAAATGTCGTTTGTATGTCAAGTTTTAATTATTTTGTTATTTTCCAAATATTAGTTGGTTATATTAATTAATAATTACTATCCAATTAATTTGTAGATGAACTTGTGTTTTGTTGTACCTGACTTTTTTTTTTTCTTTTTGACTGATCCTGACATTTATTACTGTTAAGCGTTTTAACTATTTATTTTGATCATTGGACATAATCAGGTTAGGTGGGAGTTTGGTAAACTCACAAAATAGTCAGTCAACCTTTTTCGTTTAGTAACTTGGCTTTTAAATTGACCTACATGTTAAAAAGGTCAATTAATTTATCATGTACTGACCCTTTTAAAGGAAGGGTAAATTGGTATTTTAATGTTAAATTTCATTTGAATTTACTCTGAACAAACAAAAAAAATGGTTTATTGTACAGAGTTATACCTTAATTCGGGAGTTTAATTTCTGCCTACACTAAAAACTGATTGGTGTCTTAGTCTGATAATAAAAAGCTATTATCAGGTGCTGCCGTCATAAGTTGAAACTCTAAAAAAAAAAAAAAAACTTAATTTTGGGGTTCAATTGGGCATTTCAAACTTCTTTACTATTGGATATTTAGATTAGTTTGTCTCCCTACAAATATATAAGCTATGTTAGTGAGTAAGAGAGGAAGGGTTTTAGTTGATTTACAACTTTTACACTCGTTCATGGCTATCCAAGTGGTGCTTTTGCCTTTCATGTTAGGAGCTATGCTCTGTTTCTTGGTCTAGAAACAGAGGGTTTTTTAAGCAAGTCAAATTTTCATTAGGTGAGGATGAGGACTGGATAGAGGGTTTTGTTAGATGATATTCGTCCCAGGTTAATGAATTTAGTTTAAGCTAATATATATCCAATACTTGTAATGCCAGCAATCAAGGAGTACACCACGCGTTAGTTCAAAGTTAACATGCAATGGGATTAATGTGGCTACGTTGAAATGGTTCTTACTAAAACTAAAATTTTTTGCTAAAACCCATAAATAGTACACCATAAATTTGCAATGGGAGTACACCACTTATTTTGCTAAAACTGAAAATCTTTTGCTAAAAGTACCATAAAATAAAAGTAAAAGTTAGCTGAAATAATACAGTGAAACCCATAAATAGTACCAAAAGTGTAGTGGAGCCCATAAGTAGTAGTAAAAATAAGCTAAATAGTAAAATAAATTGACTTTTTAGTTTAGAGTCAAATGCACATTTAGAGCACTAGCATCTGTGGATGGGAATTGGTTGTTATTTTACCATCTAAAAACTTACTTTATCATTATATCAACTCACTTTACAATACACCCTATATCTCAATTTTATTTTTACGTACAACCCATTAAAATAATATAAGTTATCTAATAAAATAATAAAAAGCATTCTTCTCTCTCTTTTCTCTCACTCTATTTTTCTCTTCATCCACATCCACAAATATAGCCAACCACCACACCCCAACCACAAATATAACTAGCCACCACACACCCACCATCAAAACTAGCCACCTCTACCACAACCCACAACCAACCTCCATCGCCACCACAATCACAATCACAGTCAACCAACAACAACACCAGCACAACCACCATTGCCAAATCCATACCCACAAACCCAAATAAAAAATAAATAAATAAAATAAAACAAAACCAAATTAGATCCATTTTCTACCACAACCACCAAACCCAAGACCCATGGCGACCCACGGTGAGCAAAACCATGGCCACCCACAAGCACCAACGGCCCCATGAGCACCTCCGTAAACCCAGCCACCTTCGTAAACCCAACCATCTCCACCATCACCATAGCACCCCCATCGCCACCACCATGAACCTGCAAATGCACTAATACCCACAACAAATCAAAGCAAAAGCAAAACCCAAACCCAATCTGAGTGAGAGAAAGAGAGAGAATTGGAGTGAGGCTAACATCCAGTCATCAACACCAATCTCGCCACCACCACGTCGTCGATGCCAATCGTCAACGCCGATCTGAGAGAGAGGTTAATCTAAGAAAGACACCGAAATAGAGAGAGGGGAGAGAGAAAGGAAGATGAGAAATGAGATTGAGAGGTGAAGAGTACGTGTTAAATGCTCAAAAATGTGTTCAAAATACAAGAGCTATTTAGACCCCCAAATTAAAGTTACGGCTCGATAAATTTTACTCTAACTTAATACTAAGTGCGAAATAGAGTAAATACGAGCGGATAAACAAACAAGCTACTCTAACCTATAATCATTATAATACAGTAGTAACATGAAAGGTAAAAGAGTAGAGAAGAAGAATGCAAACACAAGATAGCACGCCAATGTGTTATTGAAGAGAAAACCAAAGAACTTGGCGAAAAACCTCTCTATCGCTCTCCAAACGGTAATCGATCCACTAGACAATCAGTTGGGATGCATAGGTTAGTAAGTGACCCTCTAAGCCTAATCTACCCGATATACCTAAGTCATCCAAGCTCCTACTCCAACAAGGCTTCTCGAAACCATGTCTTGTCTAGCTCTCCGAATCCTACAATACGCCTAATTACATCCGCCAAAACCTGGATTCTTCCAATGCTTCTCAGTAGCACCAAAACCTCACTGAACACTCTAAAAGGGTGTGGTAAGTGTTTGGGCTATCAACCTCTCAATGGTATGGAAATGGAGAGGCAAGAGTTAGAAAAATCCACAAGTAATTGTGTAGAGAAATGTGGGTATAACAATCTCTAACTCTCAAGGTTTATGGTTAGGATTTTCTCTAGAAGCACTCCTCAACATGTGTGGGTATTGTGGGTATAAATAGTATAGGCACAGAAAGTGTGTATCATAAATGACAGTCTGGCGAAACAGAAATGTTTCGCAGGTGTCTTGCGGGAAGGTCTTACTCGCGAGCTACTCGCGAAACATAGCTATCTCCATCCTGTCCTAACTCTTCGCATTCCAGTCATGTGCAGGGCACATGCTTCACTTCGCGAGATGCTTAGTTGCGAGCTACCTGCGAAAATAGTTTTAGTCTTCATGGCTTGAGTCTCCACACACTCTCTCTCTCACACAACCCTAACAATGAAATCTCACAAATAATACAGGGTATAAAAGATTGAACATAATTACAATCAAATTTGGCACGGAATAAAAGCCAACAAAACATATAGTTGTAAATTACAACTTTAAAATCTCTCCCTTTGGCTATTCCGTGACAAAACCACTAAAACAGACTTTAGACTTTGACATGAGTTTGGGAACAGTGGCAAAACTCACTCACACTTATTCTAGAAGCTGTGAAGCACTTGCACGTATATACCTGTAACCTGAAAC
Organism: Quercus suber; assembly: GCF_002906115.3. NCBI lineage: Eukaryota > Viridiplantae > Streptophyta > Magnoliopsida > Fagales > Fagaceae > Quercus > Quercus suber. The sequence goes on from NW_027069610.1 coordinate 498,795, forward strand.
ACTCGCACACAAATAGAACTTTCATTAAGCTTATGAAAAGTTGAATACATGGTATGTACATGAGCAAGTAAATTGCGATCAAGTTTGTAAACACTATAAAACATGTAAGCATATCTTGATCAAACAAGAACAGTCATTAAAGAATGACTACAATGAACATTTAGTTAGTAGATGCTCATCCAGACACGCAATGCAGTTAAGATCAATCACAAGGATTAATTGCATGTCCAACACTCAATCAATGCAAAATACACGAAGTATTTGCATCTAGGAAACAATATCCTACTAGGATACAAGAGTGAGGTACTCAAGATATATAATGAACATCTAAAAGTACTAAAACAATGCTACAAAGCATTGAGATAAACACATATACTGAATATAAACTAAAATTAAAAACAGAGTACTAAAACTTTAAAAGAAAGTAGTAAAAATTGTAAACAAAATGCAGCTAATCAAACAGCAGCTTCTAGCTTCTCCTCTCCCTATCACTACACTCCCCCTATCAACGACACCATCTCCCCCTTTTTGTCATGGAATAACTAGTTTTCATATTCTTCTAGCTTCCTTTGAATTTGGTCCATCTGAGTTTGGAGAGATGTGAGCTTTGTGTCGAAGTGAATGTGCTGGGAGTGCATGATGGTAGCTAGACCAAATATTTTGGTATTAATCTCTTGAAGTGCAGCCATGATATTGTCTAGCTGTTTATCGTAGGCATGAGGGGTAGAGATTGAACTTTCTGGAGTAGCATGACTTTCTTGCTTGGTACTCTTTTTGGTGTGACTCATACTAGCATGGAGTGTGCGGATGTTAATTGGACTTGGTCGAGGATATGGACGCTTGTCTTTTGAAAGATGCACACCTTTGAGCTTCAAAATCTTTGAGATAAGACGGCAAAAAGGAAAACAGTTCCTTAAAGTAGCCTGTTCAGCCGTTTTTGCCAAGATGTGAAAAATATGAGAACACACATCAATCTCCTCGTTAGTGATTAGATCATGCAATAATAATGTTCGACTGAGATTCATGTACCCGATGCTTGACAAGGGATAGAGGTTGCTAAACATAATCATCATGAGCAGCCTCAATTCGGGAGATAGAGAGGCCACGCTTATTGACTTTCCATTTGATGCGAACTCCAAATTGTTTCCTAAAGCTTTCTTAAGAACATCCTCATCTGGATTCAGCTCATCATATACCGGTGGTGTAGGGAGTATTGGCCAGTTAATGTGTAGGATCTCCGCCAGATAAATCAGTGTTACTGAGAAACTCTTTCCTCTAACCCAACACTTTAGCTCCTCTTCATCAACAATGGCATTGGCATAGAACTCTTTCACTAATTTCTCATATGCGTCATCAAGATTGGGGAGAAGAAAGTTCCAATCCTTGGTGACAAACCATTTTGGAATCTTGGTGTCAAGGAGAGATGGCTGATCAATAGCCCTTTCAACTAACAATGGAGCTTCCATAAAGTAGTTCTCAAAGTTTTGAAATGCAACATAGGATCTGAAATAGTTCAGATCAAAAATTTCTATCGATGATCTAGTCCTCTTTGGCCTTGGTGTGAGGTTATCAACATCAATCACAGGCTCCTTTTTTCCTTTGTTGCTGCCCTCTTTCACTGCTGAAGTCTTAAATGGAGACATCTGCACATTTACACAGACTACCAAGAAAGGAAACATATGCAAAAACACAAAAACAGGACACAAAACATGATTAGATCTAAGTTAGTCCAAAACAAAAGTAAAAATACTTAAAACAGAGCATAACAAACTCAAAACAACGTACTAAAAGTGTTAAAAACATGTAAACATAAGCATAATGCATGAAGTATGTGACTGTGCATGTGCTGAGCATGTGTGTGCATGAGCTGATGCATGTGAGTGTAGCAAGAGGTGCAAGGGGTGTGCCTAAAGGATGCCTAGTGTGTGCCTAGGTGATGCATGGCATGGCATGGCATTATGAGGCACAAAATGAGCACAGTGTGCAAAACACACACTCATTGACCAAAACATGTTAAACATGTTCAATCAATAGTAAACCGAAGTATTGGAACTCATTTGAGTCCAATTTAACATAAGGATGTCACTAGGACATTCTGTCAAACACCTAACATGCAACAGTGAGCAACACCTATGAATAATGCATGAACAAGATGAAATCTGCCTCAATACATGATTAGAATGCCTCATAGGGCCAACACAGATACAAACATAGCAAATGGGACTCAGCCCAATCAAAATTTTGAAAAATTTTCACAAAAATAAGAACCCCAACCCCTTTTTCGAAAATTCCCAAATTTCAAAACCCTAAGCTAAAATATGCATAATCTAAGTAGAAAAGATGAAAAGAGTGTTAAAAACACATACCTTGAAGTGATTGAGCAGAGATTATCTTGAAAAAGATGGGTTTTTGAAAGAAAATGAGATTTAGGTTGAAGGGGGTTTAAGAGAGGCAGTGCAAGGGAAGTGAAGTGATTTTGAAAAAATGTCACATCTACTACATAAAAACTGGAAACATGTTTTTCGCGGGTTTGCAATCGCGATATTAGTCGCGAGACACACTAAGCTTTCATGAGAAGCATTTAGTAGCAAAACAATCGCAAGACAGTCGCGATAGCCTTTGCATGAAATTGAAAATTTTCCAATTTTTTTCCTAAAAACATTTCACGAGAAGAGTTTAGTCACGAAATACTCGTGAGGTAGTAGCGACACTCTCTGTATGAAAATGTGACTTTTTAATTTCCCTTAAGCATATTTCGCGGAAAGCTTTAAGTCGCAAGCTCTAAGTCGCGAGCTTCTCATGAAACAGCTTTTGAACTAGTTTTTGAAGAAAAACGCACAAAAAAATTTTGAACAAAAACTAAAAGCACAAAAGTATAAAATCACTTTCCAAAAATGTATAAAACACTCAAAAATATTTTTGAGTTTGATCGACAAGTAATTGAGCATGCACATCACATTTAAACATGTACAATCACACAAAGAAGATAAGTATTAGTTGAATCAAAGTCTTGTGTATTGTGGGTGAGTATCAAATGTGGAATAGTCCTTAAACCAAAATGAAGCTTTAATGATCAATTCAATCAAGTCATATACAATTGGTACTGAGTCAAATGGACTATCTCAATATAGAAATGAACATATATGACTTCTCACAAGAGAATGATTACAAAACTTAGAAGCTTTTCATTTGGCTTTTGCATAAATCATAACATTTGATCCTTTTTGGATAATACATCTCTTTTTGAGATCAGTGCTTGAAATTTTTGATATTTCAACGTTGAGAGTTAGCCTTTGGCTTTTTGAGCACCATACATTTCAATACAAAAGTTGTTTTCAATTTTTCCTAGTCAAATACTAGTATGTGCGACAAGCTTTTGCAACTCATTATCTCTTTTTCATTTTGAGATCTACATTTGGTGAGCTCTTTAAGCAAAAACATAAAAGTAAAGTGGAAAGATATATAGGCACAAGTCTATGCAAGTATCAAGACCATTAAGACTATTGACCAATCATCCATGACAAACTTGAAGATCTATTTCCAATAATCACACATAGTTTTTAAGATTTCTCCCATAAAGATATATGTGCATACATAACAAGCTAAGCTTGTAAATGCACTACGCCATTAGTACAAAGATACTAGATCAAACTCATATGTGATATACATAACACAGGCGATCAAACTTTTTAAAAAATTTTCAATTTTTATGGGTTTTTGAATTTTTTGAACATACTAAAAAACAGAATAAGTTAGATCAACAAAAATAGGTACAAACCAAAACTTGTAAAAAAAAAAACATGCTATAAACTAGAAGCAATTGACACAAATTGAATTATGCATGTCATAATGCATGAACCTATGACCCTAAACATCAGAAGTATTAATGCATGGATATGTTGTAATGCTTATGCATGAGTACCCTTCTTCACCCATACATCATGTGCGTTTAGGGTGATATCTCTATAGGATTGGGTACGAGTGTTGTGACTTTCAAACCTTCTAAAGAAGCTTGTCAAACAAGTGGTAAATGCATCGATCATCTTTATCACATCCATCACTCCGGAATCACTATCTAGACCTCTTGATTGCTCAACAGCTCAATTCCTTTTGTCATTTCTTGGTCATCTTGACCTCTAATCACTTGCATTCTTCAATGCTCTAAGCTTATGACAATTTGGTTTGGTGTCTCCTTGAAGTCCACAATGATGGCAAAAATGTTGAGTTCTTGGACCTCTTTGTGACTTTGGGAGTGATTTCCCTTTAGGGTCAAATTAGACCACTGATTGGTTACAAGGCTTATTCAACACCTGTTGGTCAACCACATTTCTATTCTTCTCCACCTTTACTTTCTTAGCAGTAGTGGCAACTACTTTCAGTTTTTTGGCTTTCACAAACTTAACTTCCTTGGAGATATTGACAGTTGAACTACTCCCTCTAGTATATCCCAATCCGATTCTGTCAAAGAAAGGTGTTTGATGAGAAAGGACTTCATCAAGCTTCTTGGAGGAAACTCGCTCTACTTTAGCATTGGCTTGAAGCACCTCAAGCTCAAGAAATTTTATCTTTGAGTAAGCTTTGGTCAGTTTTTTATTCAGCGTCTCCATTTCACATTTGGTCTCCTTGTATCGCACTAGAAGATTTCTATAATCTTCCTCTGCCCTCTTCATCTTTTTAATGTCTGCGTTAGCCACTTTTACATATTTACCGGTCTTCTCAAGGAGTGAATTGTAGGTCTCTTGCAGTCCCACTATTCCTTCATCTTCCTCATCATCAGATTCCTCTACTATCCCTATTGACTTCAATTCAATGTGCCCACCAAGTTCTTCCACTAGCACACTCAAATCATCTAAAGATTCCACAGAAGCAATAGTCATGAATGCAGATAAGTTTCCCTCTCTGTCACAGCTTTCATCTAAATCTGAATTAGAGGAGTCTGAATCACTAAGAGTAATGGCATACACCTTGCCCTTCCCTCTTAGATAGTTGGGACACTCCTTCTTGAGATGTTCATGGTCATTACATTCATAACACACAATGCCTTGAGGGGATTGAGAATTCTTCCCATCTTTCTTCTTAAACTCCTTCCTATCACCTTTGGAGGATGAATACTTCTCTCTGCTGAACGATTTCCCACTGTTCTTTATCTTCAGAAATTTTCAGAAGTTCTTTGCCAAGAATGCTACCTCCTTTTCCACATTATCTTCTTCGGAGAAATCATCCATTCTCTCGATGATGGTTTTAAGAGTAAGAGATTTGCTCGACTTATGAGAAGGCAATCCCAACTCATATGTTTAAAGAGATCCAATGAGCTCTTGGATTTTGATCTCATTCAAATCTTTACTTTCCTCTATAATTGTGACTTGCTCAAAAGCTCTCTGGAAATGATTGAAGGATTTTCCTCACTATCTTTGAGTCCTCCGTCTTTTCACCCAAGTTGAACTTGCCAATAACCACCTCATTCAACTTATTATGGAATTAGTCGAATGACTCGTCTTCACTCATTTTCAACTCTTTAAATCGAGTGGTTAGCATCTGCAACTTAGTATCCTTCACCTTCTTCGTGCCTTCACAGGTGGTCTCCAATATCTCCTACACTTCCTTAGCAACTGTTATGTGTGAAATCCTGTGAAACTCATCTGGAAAAACACCACAAAAAATTGCATTCAAAACTTTATTGCTAGCGTTAGCTGCCGCAAGTGCTGCCTTATCCCAAATGGATTTAGCAGCCTCCGGCCTAGTCCATCCTACTTCTACTGCATCCCAAAAAATATCATCAATTGAACACAAGAAAGCCCTCATCCGGACTTTCCAAAAGTCATAGTTGCTACCATCAAACTATGGTAGAACATTTAAAGATTGAGACCGGTCTATCTCAAACGGGGTTAAGAATCGCACTAAGGTAATTAAACCACAGCTAGTGCACCCACTCTGATACCAATTGAATGCTCGAAAATGCGTTGAAAACACAAGAGCTATTTAGACTCCCAAATTAAAGTTACGGCTCGATAGATTTTACTCTAACTTAATACTAAGGGCGGAATAAAGTAAATGCGAGTGGATAAACAAACAAGCTACTCTAACCTAAATCATTATAACGTAACAGTAAAATGAAAGGTAAAAGAGTAGGAAAGAAGAATGCAAATACAAGATAACACTTTATCGAAGAGGAAACTGAAGAACTCGGCAAAAAATCTCTCTACCACCCTCCAAGCGGTAATCAATCCACTAGACAATCAGTTGGGATACATGGGTTAGTAAAAGACCCTCAAAGCCTAATCTACTCGATGTACCTAAGCCCTCCAAGCTCCTACTCTAACAAGGCTTCTAGGAATCGTGTCTTATCTAATTCTCTGGATCCCATAATACGCCCGATTGCATCTGCCAAAGCCTGGCTTCTTCTAATGCTTCCCAGCAACACCAAAACCTCACTAAACACTCTAAAAGGGTGTGGTAAGTGTTTAGGCTATCAACCTCTCAATGGTATTGAAATGGAGAGGTAGGAGTTGAGGAAAATTCACAAGCAATTGTGTAGAGAAATGTGGGTATAACAATCTCTAACTTTCAAGGTTTGTGGCTAGGTTTTCTCTCAAAAGCACTCTTCAACATCTGTGGGTAATGTGGGTATAAATAGTGTAGGCACAGAAAATGTGTATCAGAAATGATAGTCTGGCAAAACAGAATGTTTCGCGGGTGTCTTGCGTGAAGGCCTTACCTGTGAGCTACTCGCAAAACATAGCTATCTCCATCATGTACTGACTCTTCGCATTCCAGTCATGTGCAAGGCATGTGCTTTACTTCGCGAGATGCTTAGTCGCAAGCTACCCACAAAAACAGCTTTAGTCTTCATGCCTTGAGTCTTCACACACACACACACACAAACTCTCTCTCTCTCTCTCTCTCTCTCTCTCTCTCTCTCTCTCAACCCTTACAATGAAATCCCACAAATAATACAGGGCATAAAAGATTAAAAACAATTACAATCAAATTTGGCACAAAATAAAAGTCAACAAAACATATAGTTGTAAATTACAACTTTACATGTGTGATTGAAAGAGAGAGAAACATCAGATATTTTAAATTAAAATAATATTTTTTGTGTTTACATCTCCTGCTACATTGGTTCTATATCCAAGAACCAACTGTTCACATGTTGTAAAAAATTATAGAAAGTCATACCCTGATAAAGCATGTTTTTGAGGTTTTGGTTGTAAGATAACAACTGCTAGCGCTCTTATTGTACCATTATTATTGAAGGAAAAATTTTCAGATTAAAAAAATATACTATTATCTATTAAAAATTTATAAAGTGTTTTATGTATATAAGATAATAGATACATAAAAATTGACTCACAAGTCACAATACATGATCTTTCACAATAATTGAAATTGATTTTTCTCATATCACTTCATTTCTTAATTAAGTCTTTTTTATAATCTTCTACTAAAACAAGTTTAAAATTTCTCACCACTTCAGCTTAAAGCAGTAGGCCTATAGTCGATGGCCCAATGAGTCGTTATATAACATTTCAAATATATTGTTATATTTTTGACACTTTTATATTGAGTTAATCTCACAGTTTATTTTAAGTACATTGAGTAATTTCTTGAATTGTAACCAAAATAGTAGTACTCTTCATCCACTTAGTCATCCCTTATATGGCATGAAGAGGAAGCATTTCTTTTCCGTGTGGGACTTGAAGCCAAAAAAGATTACAAAGTGTAACTCTTGGTCTTGAGGCAAAAATGTCCCCACAAATACTTTGATTAATCTCTTCAATTAATTTTTATTTAATATGAATTGATTATCTTTATTTATTATATATATTTTTATTAATATGGACTAATATTTTTTAGATTAATTTTGTTTTTGATCATAACCTTGCCCCTCCTCTAAACTAAAATCTTGGCTTCGCTACTGATTTTGATAGTTCAAAGGATAAAATGTAAAATGAGGTATAGTTTAGAGCGAAAAAATTATAATTTCTTCTATAAATTCTTAATAAGATTAATTAGAACAAACGTATGAGAAATAATGAAGTATTACAGCATCAAAAATACATCATGTAATTATTTTTTTTTTAAATAAAAATGATATCATGTAAGTAATCTGAGTATAAATAAACAAAAAAGTGCCCAGTAATAACTACAATCATTAAGGTAACAAAGTAATAATACAAGGCTAAATTAATAAAGGCGAAAATACTCTTTTGATCCCAACATTTTGGGTTATTTCTCATTTTGGTCCCTACTATTTTGAGGTAACCTATTTTTGTCCCTGAAAAAATTGAAAATTGTTACCAATTTGCTCTATGCTATTATCTCGGTAACAAAAATATCCTACATGACAAACAGAGTGTCTTGCTTATTGACATAACGTTGACGTGACTATTAAAATATTATTAAAAAAAATTATCTAGCCATTTAAAAGTGCCACATCAGCATTTTAATTAAAAAAAATTAATTCCTCAATTTTAATTTTAATTGAAAAATAAATAAATAAATTACTTTTTCAATTTTAAAGATTGAGAAAAAAATTTGTACTAACTTTCTCAACTATTTTGTATTGGTTTTAATTCCGTACTAAATTTGATTGTAATTTTGTTCAATCTTCTGTACCCTGTATTTTATATGGGATTTCATTGTAAGGATTGTGTGTGTGAGAGAGAGTATGAAGACTCAAGAAAAATTGAAGATCAAAGAAGTTTTCGTGGGTAGCTCGTAAGAAGCCCTCCCGCAAAGTGAAGCATGTGCTCAGCACATGACTGGAATGTGAAGAGTCATAACAGATGGTGACAGCTAGTTTTCGCGAGTGTCTCACAAGTAAAGCTTTCCCGTGAGATTCCCGTGAAACATTCTATTTTGCCAATTTGTCATATCTAATACACCAAGTCTTTACCCACACTATATATACCCACATTACCCACATATTGAGAGAAGTGTTTTTTCAAAGAGAAAACCCTATCCATTAGCCTTGAGAGTGAAAGATTGTCATACCCACACTCTTTTACACAATCTATTATGGTTTTCCTCAACTCCTACCTTTCCATTTCCAAATCCTTGAGAGGTTGATAGTCCAAACACTTACCACATCCATCCTGAGTGTAAAGTGAAGTTTTGGTGCTGGTGGGAAGTATTGGAAGAAGCCATTTGTTTGGTGGATGCAATCGGGCTAAATTACGTGATCCGGAAAGCTAGAAAAGACAAGACTTCGTTAAGTCAGTTGGTAGCAGGAGCTTGGAGGGCTCGAGTACATGGGGTAGACTAGGTTCGGAGAGTCTTTTGTTATTCATGTACTCTAACTTATTCTCTAGTGAATTGATTTACTGCTTGGAGGGCCGGAGAGGTTTTTCACTGAGTTCTTCGATTTCCTCTTCGATAACACATCGGCATGTTATCTTGTGTTTGCATTCTTCTTTGCTACTCTTTTAGCTTTCATTTTACTGCTGTGATTTGATGAATATGGCTTAGAGTAGTTATATTGTTTATCCGCTCGCATTTACTCTATTCCGTACTTAGTTTAAGTTAGAATAAAATCAACCGAGCCGTAATTTTAATTTAAGGGTCTAAACAGCTCTTCTATTTTCACACAAATTCGAGCTTTTAGAAATCAAACACAACATCACAAAAATTAAAGTGATCAACCTTTAAATTTATCAATAGCCATAATGCTACACATTTTAGTCATTATAGTCATAGTGCCATACTTTAGTTAGTTTTCATTTTCCTATCTCTCCATCTCTCTCGTCTAAAGCTTTCTCTCTCCTATGATGCACCAACGTGGCAAAATGGGCGCCATCCCGCGTCCGACGCACCAATTTGCCCCTTTTTTTTTTCAATTCACGCCAACATGCGCCAATTCGAGCCGATTCGCATTGATTCCGACCGATTCAACTCCGATTCCGTTCGTAATCAAAAGAAACCAGTCGATTCAACGCTAATTCCAGCCGAAATTTACTGAAACTGGCCGAAATTGGCCAAAATCATGGCCGAAATACATGTAAAAAATAATAATAAAAATGAACTTGTGGGTTGTATTCTAATTTATGAATATCATCTTTTAGTTATTATCTACTATTACTCTTAAATTGATATATATTTACAATTATATGAAAAAGTATGCTTAATAATATATAGAAAATATAAATAAAAATATTTTAAATAATTTTTTAATTGCCGCACCCGCACCCTACTTTTTCAAAAATTGTCGAGTCTTGTACCTACACCCAAATCAGGAAACGCACACGTGCTTCATAGTCTCTCTCTCATATCAAAATCTCTATCTTTCAACTTTCTCTCACTTCTTGTTGGGATAGGCTTTTAGGATATGGCTTTGATCAGGTTTGAGAGATAGAGATAGAGAGAGAGAGAGAGGCTGAGATCGGTGGTAGTGGTTGTGAAGCGGTGGTCAGTCCAGTGGAGGGTGAGGGTCGATTGTTGGTTGGGTTTGTTGTTGGTGTGGGTTGCGGTAGCTTGATGTGTCCATTGGTGACCGATCGGTGGTGGTGGACTGTCTACCATGACTTTGAGGTTTCTGGTGATGGGTGCTTTGATCTGTTCATGTGGGTTTGGCTTCTCAGTTGGATATGTTTGTACCGAGAAATTGAAAGAATTGGTTGGGTTTTCATTTCATTATGTTTATATCAAGAAATTGAAAGAATCGGATGGACTTTGGATTTCATTTGAAAGAATTGATTTGTATAGGGAGATTGAAAGTGTGTATTGTTGAAGACCTTTATGCTTTGAATTTTTTATTTGTAAATTTGTTGAAGATCTTTGTACTTGTGCATGTTCTATGTGTTTCCTTGTTGGGTTTATGGGTTTATTTGTTAGGTTCAATTTGCATCAAGCTTTGGTTTAATTTGATAGAGGTTTTGGATTGCAAAGTCTTTTCTGGGTTTCAATGTTTTGGTTTCCTAGGTTTATGGGTTTATTTCTTGGGTTTGATTTGCTTGAGGATTTGTTTTAATTTGCTGGAGGTTTTAGATTGCCCGGTTTTTTTGGGTTTCAGTGTTTTGGTCATTTGATGGGTTTGGTTACTAAGAAAATGCAAGAATAAAAAAGAAAATCTTGATTTTTAAATTTTCTAGGCAACCAAACATGTTATTTGGATAAGAACATGAACAATAAAGTTCTTTAGAAGAACGTGAACAATGAAAAGTCATGTTGGGGAAGAATATGAAATCTTCCAAAATAATAATGAAAATATTTTTTTTCTAATTTAATTATTTTATTTTATTTGTTAAAAAATCAGAAGTTTAGAATTATGTTATTATTATTTTTTTTTACATAGATTTTTCATTAATAAAATCCTGATGTGGCATTTTTAAATACCCAAATAATTTTTTTTAATATTATTTTAACGGCCACGTCAGGGTTATGTTAGCAAGCAGGGCACTTCGTCTGCCACATAGGATTTTCCATTACTGAGATGATGACATGGACTAAAATGGTAATAGTATTCATTTTTTAGGGACTAAAATAGGTGTTTCAAAAAGTAGGGATCAAAATTAGAATTGATTCAAAATGTAGGGACCAAAGGTGCATTTCTACCATTAATAAGGGAATAGTTATATATGTTTACACTTCATTTGTTCCGATGAAAACCTATTATGAAGATAGTTTTCTGTGTGTTTTTTTTTTTTTTTTTTTTTTAGCATTAGAAAAAATAAATCAAAAGAAAATTATTATTGGTCAACATTTTTTTTTTTTTTTTTTTTTTAGCATTAGAAAAAATAAATCAAAAGAAAATTATTATTGGTCAACAAAAAATTCTACTAAAAATATAACTTATTTTTAGAGATTATTTTCAAAAAAAACAACTCTATTTAATGTCACGCTATATAAAGAAAGTTAAGAAGAAATATGTAAATTATTAATAACTACTCTGATCACCGCACACCCTTGGTATAATGGTCACTCCATAAATATAAGTGCTAGTGGAGTGTAGATAGTAAAGGTTAGAGTTAAAGTTTCCAGGAGGGAGTTTTCACAAACATATACACTTAGATTTAGTTAAAGTAGAATTTATATCTTGTATCAAAAATAAAAATAAAAAATAAAATAAAAATCTACTCTCTCTCACTTTGAGCCTACTACTAAATATGGAAAATGAGATAATTTTTTTAAAAAATATACTTTAAAAAATCAATCAATTTTTTTAAAAAAATTAATGTGAAAACAAACCGATCATAAAAAAAAATTAAATAAAAAAAAAACCATAGAAAGTATTGAAGTACTAAAGCTAAACCAATACCATTAACCATGGATGACAATTATAAAAAGTAAAAGGTAGAAGAATCATGGATTACACTACTGACTAAACGACCCTCAAATCCTCCAGTACCCCTATGATCTTTCATTTCAGATGCTAATTCTAGAGACTTATTATGTTATCAAAGTCTCCAACGGCTGCTGCTGAGTCATACCCTTCCGAGGGTTCAAATTGGACCGCAGGAGGGGATGGATAAAGGAATTATTCCTATCTCATAGAAAGTGCCCCGTAGGGCCTTAAAGGGGATCTTACCTAGGGTGGAGATTTAAGAAAGAAAGGAAGTAATCCGTCTCCCCTTGAATGGTAGCCCTTGTGGGGATTAAAGAGATATCGCTACAGGGTAGGAGTTAAGGGGGGAGTAGTCATCCGAAAGAAATGGAAAATCGGCTGTTTTCAGAGAATCAGGACCATTCGGCGAAGAGGTAGTGGGAAATTAGTACCATCGGGGAATGAGTAGTGATTTAGCCCATTACTCTTTACACTTGAGGTGCAAGATGTCACATGAGGTAACGTACATCTAATGAAAGTATTTTCGAAGGGAAAGGAAATGCCCACTTTTTCTTTCCTACAGTAGAGGAAGGGTACTTAACTCAACTAAAAGGAGGAAGGGACCATGCGGAGTAGTACGGAAGGGGGGGCCTCTTCAGAGGTAGTGAAACCCTTTATTTCAATGAGGCAAGAGAGGCAATGAGAATTGTTTTAGGACCACATACCTTATTTGATTGAGACCTCGAGGGAGAAGCGAAAGGAAGAAGCTTGATTTCCTGTGTATTCCCGGGGGGCTACATAAAGAGATGGATTTATTCCCATAAGCTCAATTGATTGCTTAATTCCCAGTCTTTTCGTTCAATTCAATCTCCACTATAGGCAACAACGGATTTAAAGATAAACTACGGCTACAGCGACTTCGCTCGTTGCTTTTTGGCCGTATCTTGCGGCTCCCCATAAATGCTCGGTTTGACCAGTAAGATCAGTACATATCGGTTATTTCCTAAGATTGCCTTCACTGGTTGAACTAGACGCTTTTATTTGCAGTCTCTAACTCCGATAATATTCAATCCGGGTGAAGGGATTTTCTTATTTTGATTGGATGAGTCGCCCCTCGAGGCAGATAACCTTCGTTCTGGTGCTGCTTGCCCAAATCAGGCTTTTCTAAAAAAGGGGTTAAGGTGAATTGTTGAAAATCCAAGCTCTTATAGAAGATTTGTGAGTAGACTCTTGTATCTTACAATCACAAGACCTGATATAACTTTGTTGTTCATAAATTGAGTCAATTTATGTCAAAGCCCGGAAACCACATCAGGCTGCAGCAATAGGGTGTTGCAGTACCTCAAAGGTAGTCCAGAACAAGGATTATTATTCTCGAGTGCATCTGAATTACATCTTAAAGGCTTTGTTGATTTAGATTGGGCTGCTTGCCTTGATACGAGAGAGGTCAGTGACTGGTTATTGCATGTTCTGGAGATTCATTAGTTTCTTGGAAGTCTAAGAAGCAGAACACAGTAATAGGTCATCTGCAGAGGCTGAATATCGTTCTATGGCAGTAGCAGTGTGTGAGATTGTGTGGATTCTTAGTTTACTAAGAGATATACAAGTTGATCACTCTAAGGCTGCTTACTATTCAGTGATAGTCAATCTGCTCTCCACATTGCAGCCAATCCAGTGTTCCACGAGCGCACAAAACACATAGAGATTGACTGCCATGTTGTGAGAGACAAAAGGTTCAAGGTTCAAGTGTAATAAGGTT